>NW_020897739.1:979821-1150131 GCF_003984885.1 Neopelma chrysocephalum | reverse complement strand
ACAAAACAGATGGAAAAAATAATGGGATAAGGTACATTATGAGTAAGATTTTGGCAGCACAAACCTAATGCCTCTGTTCTTTACCTAAATGTTTAGACTTGCAGCTGCCAAAACCAAAATAAAATTGTGATGGTTTTTTGTTTGTTTGTTTTTGTTCTTTTTTTTTAAATACGTGGTGCATTTTATATATGGCATACTGCACGTATTAAAAAGAAATTGCACAGGGAAAAATTACTCCGAGAAGCAAAGTAATTCAATATTATTCACTAGATTTTGCAATAGACCCCTAGAAAGAAAGAAGGCCATACATACACAGAGAGACATTGTAGTCCTTCAATGTCTGCAGACACAGATCCAGCAGCCTCATGCAGAGGGTCGTGAAGGGCAGGTGATGCTGTGCTCCCTGAGTTGCTCCCATCCATGCTTGATGCTGGGATGAGCTCATGGGGATCCCACAAGTCCCCCTTCTGGATGGAAGAGAAAGTCAGACAGGATTATGGTGGGAGCAACTGCATTGATCGAGCACGGGGCTGCTGAAAGGAGCCCTGGAGCAGCACCAGTTTTTACTCCTTTTATTACCTTTTCCCCTTCACATGTTCATCCCTTGTCTCCCCATTACATAGCTTACCCTGTGTTCTCTTACCCCAGTGGCCCTGGTTTTGTTGTCCTAATTCCCCTTTTTTGGTGTTTACTGTATTTCTTTCTTCATCATCCACCATAGCATTTTGCAAACTCCCTATTTTTTAATTTTATGAGATTTGCCCATTTCTCACACAGTTGTTTTGTTATTGCAGCCATAAACCAGGGTTAGCCTGGGCAGCCTGGGCATGACTTTCTCTTTGATTTCTAGATGGTTCAACAGTTTCTTTTATTTCTATTTTTTTTGTGCAACTCCATGACCAGGGTAGGCCGCTCACTTGGGCACTATTTGCTTTGGATACTGGCAGTTTCTCAACACTGAGGTCTCAAAGCACACATTCAGGACAGGCCCTTTGTGTGTCTCGACACAGGCACAGCTCATCCTTTGCCACTTATGGGCTTTTTAGGTTTTTCACAAACAGCCAAGCAATTTTGCCAAGGAAAAGGTATTTTCTCAACATTTACTCTGTTGCAGTATAGGCAAACTCAGCCCTCACAAGCTGCCTCCAAACAACTTCACTCGTTGAAACCATTTTTAGTTTTACGGGAGGCCAAATAATGTGTCTTTTCCAGCAAAGAACCTGAGAAGAAATAGGTACAACTATCAAAATTCAAATTTAAATACATTAAAAACAACCTGCATCCTTCTGAGTTTTCTTGACTGACACAGAATTATCCTCCTTTACTAGAAAACCACATCATTTTTGGAATTGAAGCACTCCATGAAAAACAACTGAGAGCACATTTTAAAAAATGTCCAAAACAGGGCTTTTATGCATTTGTATAACTCTAATGTGTATTATGAACTTGCAGTGAGATATATCAACTTGCTGAAGGAAATAAAACTAAAAAATTGCAAAGCCTATACCCAAGGATCCCTGTGCAACCTGAGTCCTGCAGACTTAAATTCTTGCAGAATCCTTAAAGATATGCAGCTAATGCTTAGAAAGAAATACATTTTCAGGAACCTACTTTGACTAAGAAGGGTGAAAAAAAGAAATTAGAATTAGGGAAATCAAAGCCCATGTTGGTGTATAAGTAAGAATGTGCGCATATGTTTGCATGTAGAATCATGGAGCTTAAAAGCACACACAGCTTTGGGGGTTTTTGGTTACTTGCTTTTAATCTGTTCCAAGTCATGATCCTCAAATTGAGTTTTCCGTAATTGGTTTTAGCTGAGCTATAATGCATTGAATTCAGAAACCTTAAATCTTCATCATCTTATGTTGTTTTTTGGAGATTTTATCTCATGCTAGTAACAAGTGCAAGACTTGAGCTAAATATTTACCGTCAGGAAAAATGCAGTGCTTTCCTTTTTGAAACAGAGCAGCTACAACATTGCCTATAAATGTTTTTCATTTTTATTTCAGTATTAATAACCACGTTTTAATGACCTCATTCAAGAAACCCACAAGAATCTGGCTGTTCTTTTTCTGCCGTGTTGGTGCCCTTTACATCATTTCCTACTTCTAATAACTAATGATGATAGGTAATTACTTAACAGATGGTAAAAGCTCTTTAATGGCTTTAAAGGACTACTGAGCTCTGCTGTATTTTGGGAGCATTAACTTCTGTGACTTTCCATCTTCCTTGGGTCACTCCAAGTTTGTTCAGCCATCATTAAATATTCAAGGGCTTGGGATTTTTTGATTTTTTTTTTTTTTTTTTTTTAATATCCAGAACTGGAGGTTAGTGACATGCTGCTTCAAACCATTGTTATTTCAAATACATTTCTCCTGTGAGGCCACTCTTAACACTGAGAAGCCATCACTCCTCTCTTTTCTCCCCGGCTCTGATCAGCACAGCAGCCTGTGCAGCCCTGGGCGTCTGACCTTTACTTACCAGAGATGCAGCTCTGTCTCTCTCCTGCAGCAACAAACTGTCACATCATTAAGAGGAGGCTGGGAGGGGGGAAAAAAAGTCAAACCTCAAAGCTAAGAGGGTTGGTCTCGTTAATGTCCTACATTGCATTGACATCACCTCCCAAGTAACACAGGCAGGAGAAATTCCACAACAGAGGAGGGAAAAGTGAGGAGTGAAATTCACAGTTTAACACAAACGCAGTAACTGACCCTCTTTATCCTTCCCTTGCACTTGGAATAAATTGCACTTCGTCCTAATTAGTTGAAGTACACCATATGCCATCCACAATTCTGCCACAGTTTTTCCAGTTCTCATAGTTGCTTCTCTGGGTCTGTATGTAAATATGAGGAGCTGTGGCAAAAGACACAAAATTGACTGAAAAAAAATTTACTGCATCATGAATTAGCAAAGAGTATGTCTAGAAACAAATGATTCAATTTTATGATTGCTGCTAAGATAAACTCTTGCATTTTGCGTGAGACCGTGAAATTGGAAATAATAAACAAAGTCGTGATGATTTCTTCAGATTTAAGATCAAACAGCCCTCCTGGTATATGGCTACAGTTACAATTGATTAAGTTGTACATTTTTCATCTGATGCAAAGAGCTGCACACAGAGTACCGGACAGATCATACACGAGCTCTGCTTAAGTGTGCCCAGAAGTGTGATTCATTGCTAAAAATAAATGTTTATAACTGATTTGTTACTCCAAATCAAATAGGCACATAATATAACAAATGGATCATAAAGCAGAGGTTGTGAAACTTCTATTTGAAGTGAACAATGGAAAGGTTTGGGAGAGGCTGAATTCCTCCCTCCCTCCCTCCCTCCTATTTATCATCTCTGCACCTCCGTCAGTATTTACACCAAGGCAGGTGTCCATCCCTGCATTGCCACCTCTTAGAGTGTTTGGTCAGTGTTTTCACATTCAAGTAACAGCTCCTGAAGTCAAATAATACACTTTTTCTCATAACTAAGAAGAAGTGTGATGTGCTTGTTTTCCTCTGCATAGCTCTGAATTGCTCAGAGCCCAGGTATCAACCTCCCATTTGTATCCACCAAACCCGAATGCCTCCTGCAACATTGCAATTTTATTTTTGATTGAGAAGAAAATGATAGTTATTTGCCCAATGAAGACCCAAACGTGACCTCAACTTGTATTTTGTTCAATAATCTCCAGTACATTTAGTAAACTGCTGTTCTGAGAGGATTATGTTCAAACACAGAGTGAATACTTATAATCATCACTATAAAAAAATGGACTCGCTAGGTATTAATTTTTGAGGTACTAAGCACTTCCTTTGCAATTCCATTGTCATCTGGCATCATTGTACCATAAATTTAGAGTGTTGCCTGGAAGAGAGCTGTGTTGTTTTGCACCATGACTCCCCATGATTTAGCAAGTCTAAGCAGATACAGCTGATTGTATTAAGCCATTTGCATTTTCTACTCTTTAGGAAGAGATACAATCTAAAAACTTTTAAAATTGCACTATCTTTGCACAGCTTAATAAATTGTTATGAATAAGCAAAATCCTCGCTCATGTTACACTCTAGATTAGCCTGGGCTTTACATGAGTTTGTAACTGAGAGGGAAAAAAATGAATGAAACAAAGGACAAACCAGCTGTAAGTCTTGGAAGGTTCCACTTGAGAGCGAATGGAATGAGGGATAATCACACGTTTGGAGAGTGTGGTTTGTTCACCTGCGACCTGCACTTTGGATCCTGCAATGCCACATAGGATCCCCTCCCGAAAACACTCTGGCATTTGGCTCTTGTTTTCCTGAAGATGGATAAAAAACACTACAGAGTCCAGCAGAGTGGTGTGCACTTCAAGCTTCCTAAAACACCACGTGCTGCTCTTTAGAAGCAGAGGTAAAAAGAAAAGCTGAGGGATCAGCTATTTGTGCTTATAGCCTCCCAGCTGGGATGTTTCTCCCCAGCCTGCCAAACTCTTCTGTTGGTGTTGCCCACTTCACTACCCTCTCAAATCCCTCAGAAAAGCCTCCTTGTGTGAAGGACTGTGTAGCACAGATAGCTAAACTCTTCTCCATGTGGGCTACCATCCAAGCATGGATCTTAAGGGATGAGCCAAGCTTATGCTCACAGCTCCAGGAAGCATCCCTACCTGAAACGCTAGGGAGAAAACTCATGCCTCAAAAACTGTTCCAGAATGCTTTTTTAAATTTTTTTTTTGTTATTTTTTAAATTAATCTCAGAAATAAATACTTTTACATTTTTAATGTACTGGTGAATCCAGCAAATTCATTATTCAAACTCTGAATAAATAATAGTTAGATGTAATATATAGTATTTACTCTTGCAGCCTGAGAAAAGAAATGCAGTCCCTCTTACATATCATATTTTAAAACTTGAAATAGAAAACAGATCCTTTCCCTGCCTGAAAAAAAATAGAAGGAGTATTGCTGGAAAACTGAGTTTTCCTCTTCAACAATGAGCTGTACCACACTGCCCCTACTTAGCAAAGCTGACAGGAAACAATGTCTTTGCATTAGGAGTTGGGTACTTTTGCTATATTTTTTTCCCCCACAAACCTGGTGCTGTTTGAAGTCCTCCAAAAGGCACTAAAAGCAAGCACTTTGCAGGAGGCTCCCTGAATATCACAGAATGAAATCCAGGAATGGTCTATCACCTTAGTTACAGTACATGATTCCCAGTCCCAGCAAGTGCACTGAGCTAATTCACAGCAAACTACAGGCTTGCCATCATCCTCAGAGTGCCAGGTCAGAGCCATTTCTGAGACAAAGCACAGCCCTGAACCATTTTAGGCTTTCCACCCTTGTTAAAAGCAAAACATACGTAGGAAGGAGAAACAAAGAAGCACCTATGGTTTAATTAAGGGCTGAAAAGCCACAGATTTCTTCTGATATTTGAACTGATCACAATAGAAAATCATCATTTGATACATTTTTTTTTAGATTTGCTGCCGTTTCATGGCTCCAGCAGAAAGCATGTACATGAATGTGTTTTCAAGGTTTCTTTATGCCTTTACCATATTTGTTTGGATTGAAACAATAATGTTAGAGTGCTTCCACAGCCTCTGGGTATCCCAGCACACAACTAGCACTACAGCAAAACTCCCTCAGTACTAAAACAGGATCTCTGTGAATCTGTATTATAAACAAAATGTATTTTCAGAAGGCAAAATAAGCATATTGATGTTATCAAGCGTGACAGCGGGTCAATCTGGGGAGAGGTCAAAAAACTGAGCTGGAAAAAACATCAGTAAATAATACATATTCACATCACCTGTCTGGCTAAAATTGTTTAAAGCACTGCTAGAAGTCATCTTTGAGCCAGTGGTCTAATTTATTCCAGGAAAGATAAGAGAGACGTCAGGACTTCACTGGCAGAACCTCCACTGCATGCTCCAGGATCCTGTCCCCACATCAGGAAAATGCTTGAAGCATACTTTGTTTTGTTGACACCCATCCAAGGACAACTGGGAAGCGAGAGGAAAGGAGATCTCACCTTAACAAAGAGCTGGTTGCACCCGGGATCTCTGGATTCAGGGGCCCTCTGGATCTGGCTGGTGCAGAAGTACCCACAGAGATCAGGGAGAATTCCCAGGGATGATCTGCATTTTGAGAAAGAAGGAAGGATCCTGGTGTATTTATTCTGAGCTTTTTAATTCAGATTGCATTTACTCTGTGGAGATTTCTAGTAGGAGCAGGTCTGTGTGGACCTGGTCCATTGCTTCAAAATCTTAGTAGAGTCTTCAGAAATTAGGTCAAGTGGTTTGGCAGAGATGAGAGTACAGGAATGGTTGGTTTTCATCCTCTGTTTGGAACCTAGAAAGTTCTTATGAGTTGAGTAATGCACTGAGTGGATAAGGACAAACTCAATAGATCTTATTAAGGTTTTGGCCTAGTAACCACTCGTGAGTGTAAGGAAAGACTGAAATAATGCTGCTGTGGAAGGGTATCTGTCTTGGAGAAAAACATCAAGGAGCGCTGCCAAAGCACTGTGAAAGTTTGCAAATCCAAATGACTCCGACAGAAGACTTGAAGACTGTGAAATAAACTTCACAGCATTTATTCATCATCCCAATAATCCTCACAAAATAGAAGCTGTGAATCTTCTGCAGACTAGGAGGCCAAGGAGAATAAAAAAAATGTTGGTAATAATATCTATGTTTCTTCTGTATTTTTATACTCTTTTTTATTTCTTTTTTTTTTTAAACTTGTTTCCACTCTAGTGGAAGGAAAAATAATTAGAAAGAGGAAGAAATTAGATTAAATTAAATCAAGCCTCGGTTGTTAGCCAGCAGCTGGGATTCTGATGGTCTGGTGCTTGAACCTACATGGTGCTTTCAGGAACTCCACAGTGCAACCACCATCTGTAGCTCCACAGCTAAAAGAACAGCAGGATTGGAAATAGATGATGTGAAGTAAAGATAACTCACTGTATTATAAGTTTACCCCCTTTTTTTTCTCTATTTAATTTTCTAGGGGTGAAGTGACCAACAAACAGAGAGAAACAGATTGATGTTTATTTTGGGTTTGGGGTTTTTTTCAGTTAAAACTTTAAACTTTTATAAAATGTACATTATTGTGTCTGTGTCTCTTACAGCACCACCTTGATCCTTGAACTACATACACTTGCATTTACATTTAAAGAAGCAATCTTTTTTAGTCCTGATGATGTGAAATGACATGCATTTTGAAATTAAATGATAGTTTTCATTTTTAAACACCTGCATGTAGCATTACACCCCACAATCTTAGCCAGTACAGTTAATATTATTCATCTGATGAAAAGGAAATCCTATTTTTACTGGCAATAACAAAGAAATTTAGACCTGAATAATGTAACATGCATTTTTGAGAAAGGTCCGAACTATGGATGAGAATTTCTTACTATAGGAAAAGGTTTCTAAAACCCCATGACTGAAAAAACAGTTATCTTGGAAAAAAGGATCAGGCAATTTTCTTTAAAGCTCAGCACCATTATGAAGTGTGTTTGGGTTTTTTTTAATCCCTGGAAATCCACCTTCTCCTCTAGTAGCTTGGGGATTCTTTCTCCTTATATTAAGTAAGGATAGATTTTGTCACTTACATGGAATGTCTGTGGGGGAAAAAGAAAAATCCTGCTTAATTCTTCACAGCAGATCTTTGAGTGCTAACTTGCATCAAGTGACTCCACATTGCTCTGAGAAATGGGTGCAGCTCACAGGTCCGGGCTCTGCTCCAGACAGATACCTCAAGCAGATAAAGATGAATCCTATTAAGCTAAATCTCTTCATTTCCACCCTTAGACTTCAGTACAGGTCGAATGTGATTTCAGGAAAGATCGTATCTGAGCTTTGGACTTTCAAAGAACTGAGAAAAGCACAGGTGTCACTTCAAATGTCTCTTTTATCTGGGAATACAAAGTGTGGCCTGTGCCACTGTGTGAGCAGAGGAAGCAGCACCGGGATACACCCCTGGAAACAGTTGGCTGTTCCAGTCAAAACAGTTGAGAATTTAGACTTCCACGCAGCTGAAAACAATAATATCATTTGCCCAGCGGGTGCTCGATTTTCTTTGAGCAACGTTATTGTTCCTTAGCTTCTCTAACGTTTGATTCAGGAAAATGAACTACTGTGTGGCTGACAGATGTTTGAGTGAAATCATGTATCATGATTTGGGGAAAATGATGAGTAACATTCTTCACCCATTTCAAGTTCTTTTTCATCATCAAAAATGCATCTCGCTCAAACTGAATGCACCGTATCATCTTGTAGATATGCAAGTAAAATTCACATTTGGATTAAAATTACACCTATTTAGCTTGCATGCAGAAGCATGAAGCCATCTATCTTAGTAGCTTTAGCTTGTAAAAGAGAGAGGGAGCAGAATGAGAAGTGCAAAAATCATCGTACAGGTAGATATATGTGCAATACAAATATATTCTGGCTTACCTGGAGACTGGAGTGGACAAGAACATGTGGCCAAAGCCTGCAACAATAATTATTAATCATTATCAAGTTACCATTTTAAACCAATACAGCAACAAGTAAGCAGTTTCATAACAGCACACAAAAATAATTACGTTAACACATTTTCTACCCAGAGAAAATGTACTTTACATTTCATGAAAAAATTGGTTCTTTCAGACTGCAACATGGTTTTGCTAATGCAAGGCTCACAGAACTTAGATAATACTGAGCATAAGCTTCCAGCATTTTTCCATCCTCTGAAATCAACTAGAAATCCGAAAATATTGGTTTGCCAATTACCAGGCAGTGCATTTCCCCCGATTGCTCACAGAATAAATGTCACAAAAATATATCTGTTCTGAATGTTTCTTACTGGAGCATCACTTAAACACTTGCAGAAAGAGAGAAGCAAGAAAACTTTGAATTGTAAACAAAAGAATTTAAATAATCGCGATCAAGACTTAAAAAACCTCTGTGCTTGCAAATAAGCACAAAATATTTTCACAGACCCGGGAATTCAGACGATACAGTGCTCAGAAATGTTCTGCCAGAGGGCTCTGTTTTTCCCATCAAGAAGTTTTGATACATCAGCAGCCATATGCTTTAATTTACTGGCTTATGCTAATTTCGGTGACATTCTGCTTCTGATGAGAAAAATCTAAGTGATCTAAAAATCCATGTGATGCTTCAAAATGAGTTTTCACTTAAGATGTGTAATACATATGTGAAAACAGATTTTGATTTTGTCAAAACTTTTCCAGCAATACAATAACGAATTGTAAATTTTGTACTACAGGAAAATAAGTAGGAGCCATGAAAGGAGAAGAATAAATTGTCACCGAAGGAGACTGGGACTTCTGAATTTTTGAAAATTAAATAAAAAATGTGAACATCTTGAAAATGTGTTGCAGATACTCGAGTCACTGATTAACAGACTAGCTTTTTGGACTTACTCCATTAAAACAATGGTGATTTCAGAGTGCTTTGAAATTTTGCTTTCATGTAAACTGGAGACATTAAAATAGATGTGTTCACATACAGGATACTATGAAATAATGAGATTAGATTGTATTTACAGGAGTGCTACAGAATATTTGGATTGGCATTAGGAAAACATTTGGGGAAATTTCAAAAACAAGCTAATCCACCTGGGATGCAGGACTTTCTGGCTCCAAATTATAGTGCAGGTATTGACAGTCTGTTTTGTAAGTGAATGTCATGGCCATGTCATCAGTAGCAAGTCTCCAACCTGGTTCCAAGGAAAGATTCATGGACTTGAACAGATCCATGTTTCTGATCCTGTTTTTGAACCTGTGGACTCTTTCAATTTATGGCTTCCAGCAAACTTGGTGCTGTTTAAAGCAACTTATGCTATCAAAACTTTTAAGAATGAAAAAGGGAAATTGTACCCTGACCCTAATTTATGAAATAATTTGCATTTATTTTAATCCATAAAGTGTGCATTCATTTTTGTCTTACAGAAAAAGCCAATTATGACATTTTTACAGGTATGTTCTTTCCAATGAGATTCAGCTACTGCCATCTATTGATATATGTTGTGAAGGGTCACTCTGAAAGTGCTCACCTTCACTGAACCTTTTCTAAGAATACTGTAAATTATCAGGGGTGAGAAAAGGACACGGAAAGAATGGTTCTCCTTCCCAGCAGTGAAAAAGAGAGATTAGAAAAGGGAAGAAAATATGGGAGTAAGTGTGAGGGTGGGATAAATGTACAAGCAGCTTTCGTTTCAGAGGTAAATCTTCTAACACGAGGGCAATATTCAGATGTACAGGAGTGATCTGTCAGTAAAAGACTTTTATCTGAAAACCAGTCTGAGATGTGTAGTTGTGTTATCCTCATTAGCTCACATTAAGGTGAGTTGGCCAGCATCCTGCTTTTTAACATCAGCCCAATCTCACTGGACATGCTCACTCTCCAAGCCTTCGGAAAAGAGCCTGGTTCCAACCATCTGTGGAAGGAATGCACTGACCTGAATTAACTAACTGAAATCAAGTCAGTTTTTTAAAGGAACAAGACCAAAGGAGGAGGTGCACTGAATTGGAATAAGAAGTGAGCTGTGACTTGTAGCAAAGCCCTGACTCTGTGATAGGGAGCTAAGGGTGAATTTGAGGGAACTGCAACTGTGGCTGAGGAAAGCAGCTCAGGCAGAGTGACCTCATGGGAGTGGAGGAGAAAACAGGGAAGGGGCTGAGGTAGAATTTAGCAATTTCTTGTTATTGCATATCACAGCAAAGCACTGCCATCCCTCAACCCTTCTATTGGTTTCTCTTGCGCCGAGCAGCAAACACAGTCATTATCTCCTCCAGCCTCAGACCCAAGGTCTGACAGCTGTATGACACACCTAAGGGCTTTCTCAATGTTATGGCTCTCCCTTTCTCAAATGAACAACAAGGTTATTGTCAGGCTTTCTGGAACATTTCTTCTCTCACTGCCTCTTTTGTCTTTAGTTGATCATACAAAAATAAGAATTTGTCCCTGCCGAAAACAAGCTTAGCTTGTCTATACTGAAATCGTCTTTATTAATTTGTTTTCATCTGAGATACAAAATATCCACTGCACACCTCCTGCATTTTGTCAGCATCTTGCTAATTACTTAAACAAGACAGTTTTCTTCTTTTTTTCTTCTTTTTTTTTTATATGAGACATATTGGGGAGAGGGAAATTCTGTCTTTGGTTACTCATTTCATTTATTCAAATTACAGCTTTCCAATCCAATACTGCAGAAGAAGTGCTCCAGGGTAAATCTGGAAGTCTGTTTCATTATGATCCCCTAAGTATAATGCAATTAGAATCATGCCATGAATGACTAACAGTTTAGAAGCAATTATTTTATGACTAGGTGAATTTCTACCTCACAACAACTATTTCTCACGTTTTTGTGTGCTAGTCTTTTCAGCTGGTGCTAAGAAGATTAGAGAGATTAAATAAGCATTTAGAATCATGAAAGGAAAGCCAGAGCAATCTTACTCTTGTTAGAGGAAGCTGAACTGGGGAAGCAGAGGACTTGGGCCAGGTGAGTGTCCTACAGCACAAGCTGGAAGGTGATGGAGGCCTGAAGACTCCCCGTATCCACTGGATCAGGCTCCTCAGAGGTTGTTGATCCCATTTTCCATGGTCAGGCTCTCTGGGATGAATGTAAGGTGGGAGGCTCGTGGCAGAAAGGTGGACACACACAACACCCTCACGGTGCAGTTCAGCACAGAAGCTTGATGGACACTGAGAAAACAGAAGGGAATTAGCATTAACAACCAGCCTGCTGCTCTATTAGAGATGCTGAAACACATGGATATCCTAACCCATGCCAGGACTGGTCCTCAGGGAATTACAACTACCTATTCTCTGCTAGGAATACACGAGTCATACATATCATTACCCAGTTTGACTATGTTTTTACCTGCACTGTTGTAGTACTTTGACAACATGGGTTGTCCAGAGCTGTCATTTTTGCCAGCACCTCCTGTTGCTTTCTCTGAAAAGCTCTGTGGCGATGCCTGGGCTGCACACTTGGCCCACCACCACTAAAAAATCCATCCCTCACATAGAAACCATGGATGGAACTATGCATAACATTCCCAAATCTTGTGGCTCACACTAACTCCATAAAAACACCAATCTGTGGAATTCAGGGAGTGGTGCTCAGAGCTTGAGCCCTAAAATCAAGCCCCGAGGCTCTGCTGAGATTCCTGATTTCCAGGTAGGAATGAATAACAAGCTGAGCCAGCAATCAGCAAGTTGTTCTGAGAGCCACTGCCTGATTTATGGTTCCCAAAGCTCCTGGGTTTCCTTGTGTGAAATATATAAATAAAAATAAATAAGTACATTATTGCTAGTTGCTTCTGCACTAAAACACTATGCAAGAACAGTAATTATTTTCCAGTTGAAAATGGAGCTCCACACTTTTGTGGTGGCACTGCCATTTTAAGGATTGGCATGTTCCTCCTTTCATTACTACCCTATTTCCCTTTCAAAACAAAAGTTACACTAGTTACTATTGTAACAGCCTGCATATAATCTGCTGAGAATAAATACCCATGTAATGAGCCTGAAATGATATGGTAATTTCTTAATTCAAAATAATTACATGGCTATTTGTGCCCTCTAAAATAAAGTATTACTTACTCAGCCCAAACAAATTGCTGTTTGCCCAGGTTTTGAACTCTGGTAAACAGTAGCAGAGCAGTCATCTGCATATAGAATCCTGAGACAATTTTATGTCAGATGTTTACTTACACAGAAACAGAAACAAATATTTGTCAAGGCAACAAGCAGATTTTAGTACAACCAGGGGAAAAACAGCAGAAAGCCCTTGGAAATAGGACTGAAAACATAGCCAAGACAGAGTGCTACAAGGGCACCAGCTGGCTCAAAGTCACCAAGGTGCCCTCTAAAACATCTCACGAGCTTGAAAATGTTAGATAAGAGGATGGGAATTGTTTAGTTTATTTTGGCTTGGCATTTGTGTCTGAGTTGAGTGCCTGGACTCAACTGTGCTGCCTGGAGATACAGATAGGACAGTCACCACATGAATGCAAACTGGAAGGAAGGAAAGGAGGAGTGAGGGCAGACAGACCTTCAAGCCACTGATTCCAGCCAGCTTTCCTCAAGTCAAAAAACCAGCTTCCACTGGCTTTGAAGAAGGCTGAGGAAGCCTAGATTTCAGAGCACTGATAGAAGATTTAAAAATCATATTCTGAGCAGCAGTAGAAGGCTTTCCACTGATGTGAATAATGTGAGCTTGGATGCTCATGACCACTGACTTCTCAAAGATAATTCTCTGCTCTCTCAGACTGGAAAAAGGACTGTTAAGGAAGGGCTTGGAATTGGACTGATGCCACTTTGTGGATAAAGGCAGAGCCCTTCAAGACCCAGAGTGGAGATCAAGTATCTCACAGACACCCATTGAGTGAACCATGAGTGGACTAAATTGAGTGCACTACTTTTCATCTGAGGTGATTAAATATTTAAGCCTCGAATGCAAATCAAATTCACACTTGATTTTATACTCCTGTATTACACAGCTACTCCTCCTCTATTTTGCTTGTCACTTAAACACATTGGATTGAGTTTTATACCTGCATTTATATTTTTGGAGAGTTTGCTAAAAGAAGTGAACCTATATACAAGATCTGCTTGCAGTTTCCTACTTCCAGGAAAAAAAAATTATGAAATTAGCTGAAATCTGGTCTATGACGGTTAAGTGTGCCTTGGGTGAGAAATAAAACTCAATTTTTTCCACTTAAAAAACAGGCATTTTGAAGAAGCCAGATATTCAGAGGCTCACAGATCACAAAGAAATAATACAGGCTGTTTTTACAGATGTTTTCAACCTACAACATGGTGATCCAAAAGGTATGATGAATTATGCAGAATCACTGCTTTGCTTCCAGAAGCATCTTGTGTCTGCTAACAAGTCACCTGCTGTTCTAAACCTGTAAGAAAGAAAATTATTGCATATTTTCTGCTAAGATACATGCAAAAATAGCAAAACTTTGCATGACTTCAGTGGTAGAATTCATTTTTATGCACGATTTAAAATTTGTTATTTCAGCATCAAGTATCTCTTACTCTGTTTGTATATTATAGTTGGACTGTTCCAATATTTTCACTTAGCATTCTTGCTGCTGAAAAATCATCACTGTACTCTTTGCTGCATTTGCTGAAGATGTTAAAGGTGTAATTTGGAACACTTGACCTTACAAGAAAAATTGCAGCTTGTTATAGTATCAACAGAGCCATTGTTAAAACCCCTCAACACAATGTTTTGCATTGTTTGAAAACAAGCTGCATGTAAGAGTGCAGCATAACACTGTGTGCTACACCATTTAATTATTATTTTTTTCCCAGAAACCATTTGTTTTTTTTCTCTCCTTATTTGCATTTCTTATGGCTCAGGATGTAGATTATGTGCCCTGAAAGGTTGTCTTCCTGGAAGCAGTTTTCTGGTTGTTTTATCCTACACACCCTTCCTACGGCCAAGTGCCTTCAGGCTGCTTTGTGCTCTTTAATGCCAGGTCAGTTTAATTCAACCTCGCTCTTTGCTAAGGTTGCCTTGCCATTCTGTGTACCACTATTGTTTTAGGTGCTCTTCATGCTAAATAGTTGCATGTTTTCACGAGGACATTGTGAAGCTCTCTACAGTTTTCTATAGAGATTCTCTAAGCACCACAGAAGAAAAAAAAACCCAACAATGACAGGGTTCAGCATTCAAAATTCTGATTCTAGTAGCAGTGCATGCAGGTGCTGTTGCCCATTTTGAGTGATGATGTCCAGATTAGCTTAAACAGATCAGCTAAAACTTTGGCTTTTATTCTAATGTAGGTGTCATTATATCCACTTGAATAAATTCATTTATCCATCTCAATGATATTGCTTGTTTCAGCTTGTTTGGTTTTAATTCAGGCCTGAGCTGCTCTGTAATCATTTGTTCAAGTTTATGACATTACACATTGTTGACTAATAGCTTCATTTTGCTGAGTTTCCATTTATTACTGTCACTATTACAGCAGGATTTAAATTTTTGTAACCTGCCTATCCTAGCATGAATCTCATTTCATTGACGTTCAACACTGATCCTGAGGGCTCCTCTTTGACTGTTTGTCACCCAAGGATCAAATAGTTTTGCTGCTGACTTTTAAAATCAATTATAATCTTGCAGGATTTGGCTGAGAGGATAACCCAAAGTGAAAGGCAGGGAGTCTTAAGAGAGAGAGTTTCCCAATGCATTATATAAGATTGATTTTCCATGGGCAGAAACAAAAGGTCAGCTAAAGGGGAAAAAAAATAAACCAAAAGCCACACAAAAACCCCCCAATCTAGAGTCAAGTCTTTTCTATGATACCTGAAAAATATGCATAAATCTGTTTTTCAGTCACTGAGTTTTAGGATTTGGTACAAAAGAGAACACCACCACAAAGTGCCAGAGGGATGCTGTTGAAAACCATGTGTACAAGTTCTCTTAAAGGGCATGTACTGCAGGTACCACCTGACAAATGCTAAACAGATTGGGATGATCACATCTCTGCTACTAAAAGAAAAAAATATTGAATACCCATCATTAAATCCCTTTATTTAACCTACTATTACAAAAATAGAAACTTAAAATTGAATTAAACCACAATTTATCATTTCAACAACAATATCCCTCTCTCTGCTTTCCAATATTTGTAGTTTCATTAACTGGGTCTGAGTTAAATCTCCAAGTTCAATAAAAAAATTGAGCCAAACTGAAATACTGTGCTAGGTGATTTTCCATGAACAGATAAATAGATAAATGCCTTCACTTTCAGAGTTGTTCCTTGTCTGTATAAATGACAAATACAGATTAATGGAATCCTCAGGAAAAGAACAATATGGTAACTTAATGGAATGAGCAAATGTTTCCTTGAAACTACCCTTTCACACAGAATTAAGAATAATTCTTCTTTAAATTCCCAGCAGGTACATGCATTTGCCTCCCACTCTGAATTAGGCTGAAAAGGTACTGAATTTGAAAACTGTTTGAGGAATTACTCACGTATGGATAAGCAGGAGAGCCACTAAAACCAGATTAAAACTAAATATATTTTAAAGGCAGATTTTAACAACATCCCGAATAATCCCATAAAACAGACATTAAAATGCACGATCTGGCCCAGCAATTCTCAGTGACTGCTGTTGTTTGATCAGTAATAGGGAAGAAGCTGGGGGAAAGGCAGAGCCAGAAAGCAGGAACACGTGATGGGGCAGCAACTCTGGGGAAGGTGGAAGAGCTGCAAATAGAAAACTTGCAAGAGAAGTTAAGGAGGAGGCCAGATGGGCTGGCAGAAAACACTACCCAGAGAAGCCCCAGGTAATATAATTGCTTAACTGGTGAGCATGTCTGAGCCAGGAGCTGCAGGACTGCCCTTTACTTGCCTTTCCAAGCAGCACGTTGCTACAGGTATCTTCTCTTCAGCCCTTCCGCTCTTCGGCTTCTCCTTCCCACACCGAGAATCTCCCCATTATTGAGAAAATAGTCATTACAGGAGCAATCCAGTGGTTCCTGGGAGACACAGGGTGACCTTTTCAGATGCATATATTGACAGAGAATTCAATTTCTGAGCTATTAGCACATAATTTTACCTAAAAACTATGTCTGGAAATATTTTCTTAATGCCAAAATTTTCTTCAGAAAATTGAGTATTGGGTTTGTTTCAACCAAATTGAAGGAATTTATTATATTAAACGGGACAACACATTTTGCTTTAAAATCAATGATTGCCAACTGCATTTTTTTAAGAATACTTCCTTCTGGGAATTCAGACATCTTTAGCATAAGTGAGCAAGACCTTCAATTTGCTGCAGAGTTGTGTATGTCATTATCTAGCTACACATATTCCAATTATTTCATCCTGGGAGGAGCAGTTCTCAGTCCCACAGAGAAAATTGGAGGTCAGGCAATAATGGCAATAGAAAGGCTGAGCAGCTCACGACCAAAAGAAAAAGAACCAATTCAGTTGCAGGAATGCAGTGTTTTAGTGCAATCAAAAATGACCCCCCCAAAAATGTCAGCGTTTCCAAATCAATGTTCTTTGAAATCAGGTGTTACAACTTTGCCTTCTCTGGAAACAAAAGCAAACACTGAAATATCCAAAGGGAGGAAAAGGTGCAATTTCTTCTCATCTGCTTGTGCCTGCTCCCCATTTTAACACACAGCCTAAATAATGGAGGCTAAAAGGTTAAAATGGTTAAAAAGTTATAATCTGAGCTCCACAGTAAAAGTTACTATGACAGACATGAGTCACGGGAACCCTGCCAGTGCAATGAAAGTTTTATTTGGGGTAGAATGTTTGTGACTGAAATCTAAATACAAACAAACATATGTATAATGTAACTGTTCATGCACCTACAAGGCACTAAAAGCAAAATCACAAAGATGTCCTGTCATCAGAGCTCAGCATTAATTTACTTTTTGATTCCAGTCAATTTGTTATCACAAATGCTCTCAATTAAAATGTTTTATTTGATACAGGGTGAATTTAAACAATCTTTTTTATTCTGGTGATAGAGATGCACTTAGCAGCATATAAAATAGTGATTTAATGGGTACTTAATGGTCTGAAGCTCTAAACGAACAAATCATAAATTAAGGCTTTTGTAGCCTTTTATGCTTTCCCATTTGGATCCTAAAAAAACAATTTGCATTCATTATGTAGGTCTAATATACAATACCTTGCCTCCCAATGACATTCAGCTGCATCCCAATATTTGCCCCCACAGAATAACTGACACTGTTACCTTTGGAAGAGCTTCTAGTTTGAGGTCTGAGACACAATCTTTCCTTGCCAAGGGTGGACAGAATGGTTTCAGACTCCTCCAGGTGACTCTGAAATTGCTGTAATATCCAGATTGTGAGCAATCACTGACAAAAAAATCCATTTCTTTGTCTGCAGTTCACTTCATAATTTCAGACCAGTCAGTAGGGGCGGATTTTTGAAACCTTATGAAAACTGAGCAGAGAGCCTTGATAAGTAAATAAGTTTGCAGTGAGACTATACAAAAGAAATTCCTTCTCAAAAATTAACCTTAAAGGAAAATGTAACTCCTTTGCTTTTTTCTTAAATATTTTACCTGTGTCCAAGAAGCCTGAAGTGCTTTTGTGTATGTCTTTCACATCTGCTGTGTAGAGAACCCAGCAGCCTCAAATGGCAGCACCTTCCTGGCATGGAAAAACCTTAAAAAATGGGGTCTGAAGAAAGAGGAGTTTGTTTGTGGGTTTTTAACATACAATTACACCTATTATAAGGCTCTTTTTTGCCTCAGAATACTCTGTGGCTGGAGGGAACCAGAGCTGCCTTGCTGAGGTGCCATTTATGCATTTACTCTTAGGTATAGGCAAATATTGCTACTTCCTGAGACACTGTGATTAACAACACATCAGTAATGTAGCAACTGGAAAAAAGTTAAACTAAAAATAACATAACACACATACACTATATGTGAGAATGTAAAGCTTCATCTTGAGTTAAACACATAACTTTTGGATAAAAGATATTTACCAAAATATGTAATTCAGTGCACTCTACAAACAGAAAGAATTTTAATGCTACTACCAAACCAAAAATAATTTTTCTAACAATTTTAGTCTTTTTCCTGTTTTTTCTTCCCCCTCTTCTCAACACTCTGTGCTATTACCTTTCTCTTTCCCACTAATATCTGCCAACGAAGCACTTGCAGCTGGTCTCAGTGGTGCCCCAAAAACAGGGTCTGTCCATTTGTTGATCCATAATGTGGCATGTTTTTTACAGGCACTGTCATCTCTAGGTCATTTCAGTCATTTCTGTCTCCCATGAAGGGCCCAGGTTTGTAATAATTCTCTCCTGACCAATTGCTTTTGGAAGCCCCATATTGCATTTCCTTTTGTGCTCGCCCTCGGGTCCATTCTCAGCTTTTCCCATCTTGCAAAGTCTAACAGGGTTATATAATGACAATATTAGTATCTGAAATGGTACCTGAGAGCTTACATCCTCCTATTGTAAAGCTTTATTATATTTTTTTTTAAATAAAAAGAAAAAAAAACCCTTTTAATATTATGTAAATTTATATGTGAATCCTCTGGCACAAAAAAATTTGTCCAACTGCCCCTGGGACTGTCAGTACAGTAAATAGATGGCATCAACAAAACAAAATCAACCACATAATTCTCCACTTTTCAGGGGAAAAAAGAAAAAGCAGCAGCAGCATCTCATGCATTCTGCAAACCTACTAATACTAAAATTTGATTAAAAAACCAAAACCAACCAAAAAATCCCTGATAAACCTTATCATTAGACCTTCAGAAATCGATCTGCTTACACTCTTCATATTTCTGCCATCTTTTAGGGACTTTGATATTTCAAGTGAACTGGTCTATGGTAGCCTGCAAAGAAAGATATCTGTATAAAAATTAAGTGCCCTCAACTTCCTCAATACAAATTCACTATAAATGGTCTATGAATTGTTCTGACTAGCGTTCATGAACTTTTGCTGAATTTATATATTACAAATACTGGAACAGACTTAATAATAGATGTGACAGGCTGAACTACTATAGGGGTGTTAATGCACACCAATCCTGGAAATTAGTTCTCTGTAGAGGTTAAAGCTTAAAACACTTCTTACAAAGAGAAAGGCTAACTGCATATTTTGTGGTTTGCACCTCCATCACTAGACAGGTTTCCAGGTCACATCTGTATGGTGTTCTTCTCAAAATAGAGAGGATTAATCCTAAAAGACCACAAACTTTGTTTGGGTTATCTCAAGATCCAGGTTATATGGAGTTAACATGCAAACAGTCCCATTTATTGATTTACCAGAAAGTGACTTGAACTCTCTCACTGACTCCTTCTGCACACTAAATATTACTATGTTTTGCATGGTTTAAAAGCACCATTTTTGTCTCTCAAGTTGTTCATGAGCTAATAGAAAATATCACTTAAGCCTTACTTTAACTTTAGACCAGGTTCTTTCTGAAACAATTGTGCATCCTGCACTCAGAGGAATCCAACTTCCCTGTCTTGATCTTGTTCCAGCACGGTCAGACCATGCCTGGGAACTTCTCCCTGGTTCTACAAGACAAAATCCTGGCTCCAGAAGTATTTTGGCAAGAAATTCTAGAAATCAAGAAAGTTTTGCAGGAAAAAAAGCTTTTTCATTTAAATCTTCAATATCACTATTTAATTGCAAGTTCTCTGCCAAACACTCTTTCATGCCAAGTCCATTTGCATTTTTCTGCTAAATATTGCCTCAAAACAGGAATAAAAATGTTCTAAGAATGCTAGAAAGCAAATGAATACTTTCAAAACTGTCCAGGATTGATATAAACATAAGGAAGAAACAACAAAATGCTCCAGTGTAAAGTTCTGACCAAGAACTGTATCAACTACATCATGGATTTGCGAGCAGGCATCGAGCAGCAAAGAATACTAAAAGCATTTCAGCTCTTATTTAGCTACATGAAAAGAAAAAGAGTTTATTCATGTTTTAATCCTTAATCTTGTCGATATTTGCTGTTTCTGAGATATAGAAACATATAGAAATAACATTGAGATGTTATTTTGATACTTATGGTAACGTTAAATCTCCACTAATCAATGGAAAAAATTTCTCATCAGTGATGAAAATATAGATTCCTCAATGTATTGAAGAGATATCACTGAGAGCAGATTACAGTATCATGCTGCATACATTATACTATTATAGATTTCCACAATACCAGGCAAATTTATGAACAAGGTAATTTTTACAGGCTGTATTTAACAGTTACTTAGAGTCATTTATATTGTGTGATTTGGAGATTTCATTAAATGCAAACTGTGGGCACAAACACGAGTTAAATACACATGTACCTAAATATCAATATTTTAGAGTTTTATATTGTCAATTTTTAGATTTTTATGTTATCAGTGTTTCACAATTACAGTACAAGAGAGAACCATCCTAGTAGCTCTACATCAGAAGCTTTAAATTAGTTAAAAACTGGTTTGGGTTGTATTTTATACCTAATATTAACATTTTTTTTCCAAGGGGTAACATTTGAGCAAACAATCAGTATTTCATAAAAGGTATAAGAAAGCCACCAGTTTCCCAGTTTTTACACATCATCATATAAATGAACAGCCACTTAAAACAAAAAACTACTGATACAACAGTTCAAAAGCAGAAATCATAGAACTATCTAAAATATTCTGTGAGCATTTACAAATGATAACTGCCAAACAATCATCAGTACAAATATTATTCACACACACAAGAAAACACAATAAATAAAATTACTCTTCAGAGTTCTGTATGTGTTTCAGTTTTTGGGAGACTGTTACCAAAGTTTTGTTACATTAACTTTTTTTGAAAAACAGACTGACATGAACAGTGGAAAATTTTTAGAAATTATCTAAGGATTTTGACTGATACAATTTTTAACACAGATTTTAATATTAATATTAATGACACAACTTCTGTAAAGGAAGTCCTGAGTTATCCTCAAATGAGTAAATAGAAACGGAAGCACCTTTAAAAAAATATAATATTGTTCAATACAATCCATTATTCAATTAGAGGGTGTGAGGTTGCTTTACTTTCACTACCCACTAAATAAGTTTTATTTCAGTGCTTATCACTTCTGCTGTTGTGAAAAGAAAGAAAACATAAATATACCCTTTGTTTCAAAAGTTACTGATTACCATTTAAAGATGGAAGACCCCCAAATATTTAAAAAGTTATATCATCCTGCTCCCTTTGTAAGGAGTAACTGAATTTAGAGATAGTGTCAAAGTAAGTTCCCAATTTAAATAGACAACTAAGGAAAATGCAATTAGACATTTGAATATAAAATTTCTGTCAAGTTTTGATGTTGTTGTACTGTCAGAAAGAAAATTGTTTTTCTATAGAACTCTAAAATCTGCACTCAGAGCAAAGGAGAGAATATGCTGAGCAACTGGCAACAAATGCACTGAGCTGGATTTGATTTATTTGGGGAGCTACACAATCAGATAAAGTGTTTGGGATCAGAATAAGCACCTTCTTCAAGGAGCCTGCACAGTGTGCACTGTGATTTTGTACCTCCAAGTGTTATGAAATGGCATCTGACAAGCATTAGGCTCCATTTTTCATAAATATTATTGATAGTTCTTTCCTCAGTGATTACTTCCTGCAAACCCCAAGTGAATGGAAATGAAGAGACTTGCAGACAAGCCATGACTAAAATTTTTCGTGAGGTTTACATAAAGCAGGTGCTTAGCAGTGAAAAGACACATTTAATAGAAGCTCCAGGAATATTTCTTTATTCACAAGTCCTTGTACTTGCCCAGACCCTGCTGAAGCTTTGGCAATCCAAACCACTGGACTCTAATTTAGACACCAGCTCAGCTGTTCAGTAGCTCAGTGACCTGCATGTTTTCTTAGAGGGAAAAAAAACAAAGCATCAAATATTGTGGTTTTCTTTCTTGTACTTCACCTTAGGCTAAAAATAATTTTGCCATTCTTATCTTTCCAGACACTCACAAAACTCCATGTAAAAGACCATTTCCAAAAAAATCTTTCCTTAGTAGTAAGTGATATGTCTGTTTTGTGAGTGCTCGAGATTTATCACTCAGGACATGACAGAAAAACTCAAGTTGTGGCAAAGAATATTTCACAAGCACGTTCATATCCCTCCTGAGAAATCATAAGTATCTGCTTTTTTTTTTTTGAGAGAGAGTTATGAGTTTGAACCAAATACTTAGGTCAAAAGCTTAAACATTAGTTAGAAAAAATGGGCTTTTTTTTGATCCAACATCAATTTTTGCAAGAATTTTGCAAGGCAAATAGATGGGCTTACATCACTGGATTTCTTTCAGTATTGATTCTAATCCACCTCCACAGAGTCATACGTTACTCCTGGCAAAACATATTTAACACAAGCACAGTTTTTAGACTTGAGGAATACATATTTTTAACCTGATCTTCCATGATCAATTTAAAGGCAACCTAAAAATACGTTACAGTTTTTCACAGGTTGTTTTCTACCCTTTTGCAAATCAGCTGTTAGGGAGCTTTTTCTGTCTGGGCTCAAAATACCTGCCAGTCGTGGTGCGATGGTGCACAACTGCATTCCCAGGATACAGCTGTTCACTCAGAGGCCTCAATCCCAAACCATTAACATCAGTGAAAGGTTTTTATTGATTGCACTGGATGGCAGAACAAGCTGTACCCGGGACGTGTTGCAAATTGCATTTGATGTGCTCTGGCTTTTTCCCTTTAGGTACTTGTGTGATCATAGCAAAAGACAGTTTAGCTTAATTCCTTACTGATTTAGAAGCGGGGTTTGGGTTTTTTTTTCAAAGAATTTCCTAAATTGAGTTTCTTCTGATATCCAATCAGTTCTAAGAATCAAAATTTCCTCTGTTTTGTTTCTTTTTCAGTTCATCAGATCTCTCTCAGGGGTTCACACTGTGCTGTTTGGTAGAAGCATGAGAGAACCTGAAGATCCTGTACTGCTGAGGGATGAAAGTAAGATAAATTAAGGAATGCATTTATGACCTCTGTTGCTCCAAGTTACTAGGAAAAGTTAAAGGATTCAAGCTAAGCATTATACATATATATACATCTATAAGCAGACCTTTCAGTCAGTCTCATCACCCAGTATGGAGATGCCATCATATTTCCTTGCCTTTCCAAAGCCAAAATGCACAAGTTGTACAAGCCATGAGTTGCTCACAGAAAATGATTTTTAGCTTTCCCAGTGAATAAGTTAATTGCCCTCGCACTTTAAAAATTAATTGGGGGGGGGGTTATTTTGGATGCTGCTGCTGCCCATGTAAATGTGATTTATCACTGGTAGATACAGGTAACTCTGTATTTTACAGGGCTTTGCAGTAACAAGCAATTACATGTTCCTGCCTGCTTTGCACCTGTGTTAATACCACTTCCAAAGCTATTAAATATGCATCTGTGTCCAAAATGAGTCCTGCCTGCTTGGATATGACAGATGAGAGCCAGAGTCTTTATTTCTTTCCCTTTTGGGACACTGATATCCTAAGTAGCTATTCCTCTCATCATAAGGACTGGTTTTCTCAAGTTGAACTCAGTAAGGCTTTGTTGGCCCGAAAATACTCTAATTAAAGTTGCCAAAATGAATTCTTAACATTCAGATTCTCAAAGAAAGAAAAGGTGGGAGTCATGCATGGAAAGGCAACACACTTTTTGGGTTAGTCTACTGGGGACTTTCTTGCAATTTTCCATACTTTCATTGAAAACAAAAAGAAATTTTATTGTTATCGTGTAATGTTGCTTTCCTTTCTCTTCTCCTGGGAGCTTCAGGAAGGGATAAAGTTCTTAATTTAAGAGGGACAGCAATAAATAAATTTTCTTTTCGCATACGCTTTAACATTTAAATGTATATTTTTCTGTTTTTTTTTTTTTTAAATTGTATTTAATTTTATTTTTCTTTTAACCATAGCTGCAAGTTTTAAGAACACACAAATAAAGTGAGAATTTTGAACAACAGAATGTTTTGGGAATATGTTCTTTCCATCTTTTATGTTTTGCCTAATATAAACATAATTTCTGTTTCTTCCATGGTTAATAACTGTAGGCACATGTGACTGCACACACACAGAGCTGGGATTTTGTGTTTTCAAGTTCTCTACAAAACAGATAGAGGCATTTGCCAAAGGTTAAATATTCCTTATCAGGTTCAACCTCTGTTATTGATCTGAAGATTTATGGCTAAAATTGAGTAAACTATGTGACCTTGAACTAGAGCTCCTTGGATTTAAAATGCAACTTAATTCAGCCCTATTTTATATATTATTTACAAAAGCACATATTTTGACTTCTAAACCCATGACTTCCCCTGTCTTTTGAGGGAAAGGGTAAAAAGGTCACATTGTGATTAAAGCTGAAAACTTTCAGCACTTTCTGTTATCCAGTTTGAGATGGGACTCAGACATTTCAGCCTGATTTTTTTAAATGGTTTCCCAATTCCACAGAGGTGCCTGCAGACACTTAAGATATTCAAAGGCTCCTTTACAGTGCAGTAGGAGTCTGACAATTCTGCTGCTGACGTGCTTATTCCCATAAAGTGTGAGCCACTCCGAGAAATCTCAACGGCCCACGGCTGCATTTTTAAGCAAATTCGTTGTTTTGACTAAAGACAGTTAAAATTTTAGAACAATAGCAGCAACAACATCCTATGGTGCCACTGCAAGTCACTTTATACTCACCCAACTGCATGTATGGCATGACCATGTGTGAGGGGAGAAGGACCAGAAAATATAATTTTGCTTATACAAGGCTGGTTCAACCCAAAGTCTGAGCTGTGAACGTTTCGGTGCTGCCAAAGGGCCTCACCTGTTACCTCCCAGGGACAGACCCGGAGTTGTGGCTCCTTCCAACCTTCTGGCAGCAATTGCTTCCAGTGGTGAGAAGCTCTCAAGCCGCTGCTTGGCCCCTCAAACCACCCGATCCTCCAGCCCAGGGCGTCTCTGAAACAAGAAGACATGCCATTAAAATTCGTGTGTGTTTGTGGAAAGTGTCTGGCTGAACAATTAAAAATGTATGATGCTGCATTCTCCAGAAGAGTTGAAAATAAAGTGTAGTAACGATGAAATATTCATATTTAAAGTGGAGAACATAATATATCACGCTACAGTTTAGTCACTAACAATTACTATTCCGCACTTTTGGACTAAATGTGCTGACGTACAGTAGGGAAACAGGTAAGGACTCTTATTTTTACTTCCACATATCCAAAATAAAATCAATTTCAGTCAAACTTTGTGTATGACAAAGGCTGGTTTTTTAATGATTACTGTTCACCTTGAGTGCAAAATTTACTTCTCATTTAAAGCAAGCTCAAAGAAACTTTTAAAACAAAGTAAGCAAGAAAGGAGGCCTGGATGCTCTAGAAAGATCTTCACGTGCTGTTGCACTTAATGTAGAATTCACAGGATTTCAAGAGATGCTTCCTCATCTGTACCCATTATCTCTTAACTCAGGAGTTTATATATGGTTTATATATAGCAAAAGCCCCGGAAGGAGTGACAGGGCACAGAGCTCTGGTGAGAGGCACCAGAGCTGGAGGTGTTTCTCCAGCTTTGCTGTGCACAGGCCGGTGCCTCTGCTCATGCAGATAGAGGAAATTAATCCAGCGGATCCTCACAAGAGTATTAAGGTTTGGTTTTCACATAAGAGAGGATTATTGTCAAGTTAAATAATTTTATGTGTCAGACTTATCTCAGCAGTATGACTCCTTGCAAGTTGCCACCTCCCAGCACCAGGGAATGAGAAGATAAGACAAAGAAAGGCAAGTGCTGTGGCCACCCAAACATGATTTATTCAAAATAGTGAAGAAGAGTGGGATAGTAAGTGAAGGAAGAAAAGTTTCTGTCTTGAATGTCTTATATAATAAGATCTAAACCAACCTCTTCATGACTCGGTAGTTTAGCCATCAGATTTGACAATAATTCCACAGAAATTTCACAGCAACTTGAGATAAGAGCAACTAGAATATCTTGTGGTTCCCAGCAATAACTTGTGAACTAGACACGTCAAACACTCTTTTGCTGAGCTGGTAGTTTCAATTGTTCTGCTTTGGGCTTCCAGGGACTTTGTATATTAGAGAAATTGTAAAGTTTGAGTACTTAGAAAGCCTACACCCACCAAGATATAAAGGGGCCAAAGTGATATGGTTAACAGAGGACAGCAATAGGATCAGACAAAGGAGACCAGGAGTAAGATTTACAGTGAGAGGCAGATACAGCCTGACTCAGCATAACAGTGATAAAATCATCATCACAGAGGAAGTGTCTGAGTTTAAAAAGAACACAGGCTAGAAATGTCAGCAATATGCACCCTGAAACCAGAAAGAAAATCAGGAAGGGGAATATGGAGATCACTTAGAACACTTTAAATGCAGCCTTTTGGAAGGTAATAGATGCTGTTAGAACTGTCAGCTGTAAACTTGATGTACTTGAAATGTCTTGTCCAATAAAGATCCCAAATGTCACTCAAAATGATCAGACTATTTATTACAGAATTTGTAATGGAAACATGAAAGAAGGCATGGAACGATAGAACAGAGACAGATGGACTGTTTGCTACATGTCATTTAATATCAATCAGTGACAAGAATTTATTATCATAGTTGCTGCTTTAATGCACTGAACAAGCCTAAAAACATTCAACACACTAGATGGTAGGTGATAATTAAAATGCATGTCACAAGGCTTCAAAAAGCGTAATAGTCTCCTGAAAATATCCAGTATAATTTATTTATTAAAAAAATATATACCTCAATTGGATTTTGAAGAATTAAGGTTGTTTCTCTACCAGTAGCCACTGAAAGATGAACTGAACACTTACCTCATATTGATAATACTGTTTTCTGCTTTTTCTTCACCAAAACTTAACTTTTAAGCACGATCCTTGCAAGAGATTTAATGGAAACAGGACAGAGGGACTGAACAGACAGAGGAGAGCTTAGTGAGGGAACACAAAGTTGTTGGAGACAGCCCAAATACCATGTTTTTACCCACGCACTAAATACCACATTTTTATTTTTCCATTCATGTATCCTACAAGTTATTTCTCAAAGCAACTCTAATTCAGCAGCACTGTGCATTATATTTACATATATTGCCTGCAGGAGAAATTCACCAAAAAATATTTGTTATACTGGAAATTACTGGAGACCTTTTCTCTTTCCCTCCCTTGACATAGTTCTTCATCTCGTTTAGAGCTGCCAAGTCCAGGGAGCCCTTTTTGACATTTCCAAACAGTTATCTATAAGCCAAGTTATTTATGCAAGAGCATTTTCTAGGAAAAAAATACTTGAAAAATATGCAGACCAAAGAATACAATGACCTCACTGTATACATTTAATCTCTAGGTTATCCCAAAACACAGAAATCTAAATACCAGTGTCCATTTTTACCATAATGAAGAAAAATGTATTTATACATGATATATTTTTGTAACAGTTTAAATAACTTTAAATTATTATGAAAATCTCATTTGGAAATTGAATCAGAGCCCAAATTTCCCAGAAAATTTCATATTTTCACAAAAGTCCAGTGGCAGATATTCCAACTATTTCAATAGTGAACCCAAAGATAGTTTGGTGTCCAAAGATAGTTTTGGTGTCCAATTCCCTTTTGCAAAGTCCACCTTTATTTGCTAAGTTAATCCCATATTTCAGGTGAAATGTATTCCTGGTTTCTCTTTATATTAGTCTTCCATCTTCCCAGGGGCAGCATAAATATACCATGATTATGAAATTAATCACGTAATTAATATTGATCACTCTTTCTTTTCGAGGTCACACTAGCCCTTACCTTAACACTAACCTGAGTCATGTTTTTTGACAAGGGAGAGAGAATATTCCAGAAAAAAAAAAAAAGGAAAAGAGGCCTTTTTCCACTCTGCTCCTTCTCCCAGTATTCATAGCCTTCTAATGAATCCTTTCAGCAATATTTATATACTAAGACAACTAAAAACTAAATAACAGAGACCAAATAATTTCAAACTCATATTCCAGCAGGATTCTGGAACATAGAGACAGAAAAATTTAAGACCTTTGCAATTTTCCACAGGAGATATTTTTGTTATTGTACTGATGTTGCCAAAATGTTTAATGTTTGCCATCTCTGTAAAATCATTTAATCAGCTGAATTGTCCGTCCATAACCAAATCTGCCCAATAGCACCTAACCTGACCCACAGCTTTGAAGGATGGAGGGGGTATTATATTCACACATATACCTAGAAATCTTCCCCTTCACATAAACTGAGGATCTGGCCTTTTTCTCCAAGCCCAGTTGCTTAGCAACTCATGGAAGGGTTTTTTAGAACATTTTTAGAAAATAAGGCCCAGTTGTTTAACAACAGAGTTCTAAGGCTCGAAATTGTGGGGTTTTTAATAGCTGAGGCTCAGTAACACAAATCTTAAAGAGAAAATCATACTCCCCCTGAAAACTTTTCCCTCATTTCAAAAGGTAGGAATTCCTGGTTGTTGCCTTTCCCGTTTCTTTTTATTTTAAAGCCAATATTGATCAGGTTCTGCTGCCATTTCCCTGCCCTTCCCCTGAGCACGAGAGGTGCTGAATGTGTTCCCGGGTTCCCATTCCGCCTGCTCTCAGAACGATCCTTTCACGAGCACTTATGAGGAATGACAAATGAGGTCCATAATGTGCCATGTCACCGGAGCCCTAATCAAATTAGACTTACTACCTTTGCAATCACAAGTGGGCCTTCATGTTTTATATCCCAACACAATTTGAGTCAAGTTAGCTTGCCAGAACATTGCTCCCATCCTCATAAAAGTATATGACAGCTATAACCAGCATTTTGGGAGCAGGCAGGTGCAGTACAATACAGGCACGGGAAGTCTAATGAAAATACACAGCAGACTCTTTGCCTCACTAAAAACTGGATTTCCATTAGCAACTCAGACAAATACCACTGGCAATCAATTAAGAGTGATTTGGGCAAGACATTCTGCAGGTGTCTGAGATTAATTCTAATGGCATTAGTTCACTGATGTGCTAATTCTGGATATTTATTTAGGCAGCATAGTGTGGCTTTGCCTCTAACATCACTGGCTGGGGTTTATTTCCTACTACGAGGAACCTGAAAGGCAAAATGCTACAAAAATTTGTTTTGCCTAATGAAAAGGCTTGTGCTTGAGTGCTTACAAACTGTGATTCAAAAACCAGGAAAGAAAGTAGTCTGAGATATACATCATTTACTGCTTGATTAAAACACTTAAATAAGTCCTGAACTGTTAAGAATAATAAGTAGCATCTCGGTGCATGATTTCTAATCCAATTATTTTTAAGAACTGCTAGAAATATAGCTAAGCATTATCACCTTTGCCCTGAAATCATTGCAATCACACAGCAAATGAATAATTCAGGCAAATAGTATTAGGAATTTGTTTATAACTATTCCATGAGAGTCTAGTACCATGAACTTAATAGATAGACAAAAAAAAAGATAAAGTTCACAACTGTCTCACCAGGAAGACATTTTGGGTTGCAATGTTATATGGAGGGATAAATGATGTGTTAACATAGGACTGCAATATTTGAAATTCACTGAAGAGAAAATTTATTACGGCTTCTAATGGATATTTGTGCTGTGCCATCTGACAGAGCATTTTACAAATTTCAATGTGTTTGTAAACATTAAAAAATTTTAGCCTCAATCTGTGAGATTCCATTTCCTGATGGTTAATGGGTCTTGCTTTTCACCTTTATGGCTATTGTTTCAGAGCAGGGCCAAGCTGGATCTGATACAAAGCAGATTCCTCACTCACATATTTTGGTTAGCTTAGGTACCTTTAGCTCAAGGAAATGCTTTAGTTTAACTTATGTGACATTTCCCAATATTCCACAATGAATGCCAGATCCCAGTCTGCCTACAAATTTCACCAAAGAGAATGGAGGAAAGGAAGCAAAAGCAGAGTCTGATGTTCTGAACAAAATTAACATTCTCAGAATTATACAAGCTTTAATTATTTGCATCCAGTGGAATATAGAACAGCTAAGCAAAACCAAGATATCTGTACCCAAAGGGACAGAATAGAGGCCATACCAGTGAAAAGGCTTACAATTTCAATTTAAAATTATACCTGTGCGGGTAGTGTCAGGGACGTCCAGATTTCTTCTTTTTCCTGACTTGTGCACGAAGAACAGTAACTTGGAGAAGGCAGAGTCAGAAAAAGTCAACTACCCCAGCAGGGTCAGGCAGATTCTCAGTCATAACTAGATCATGTTTTGCAGCTGCTGTGGTCACACAGGTGTAGCAGGACAAGGGAACAGGTCCTTGGAGCAGAAACGGCACATGTGTTTTTATTAGAGGGCAAAAAAAGAAAATTTCAAGTGGAAAACCCCATTAAACAGTGCTGTCACTTTGCTTTGAAACCAGTATCTTACTCAACTCCCAGTTTTACAGGTAAATTGAAGTTAATCCTTGCTGCAAAAAACCACATTCCCTACTTTTTCTCTTTACAGACTTGCTCACAAACAATAAAAATGTGGGTAATAGATCCATGTAAAAGAGATCAAAACAAAGCTCCCTGTATTCTTTCAAACTGACTTGAAAAACTTACAAGAACTGGACACAGAATGTCTGAACAAACCTCAATAATGAAAAAGAAATGTTAGCTGTTGTTTGTATTGTTATTACTAAAACATACTGCTCAGGGATAATTTAGGAATGGAAGGATCAGATCAGAGCAAGGACATCAGAAGTTTAAAAATGCAGAGTAATCTTGAAAAGAATTAAAAACTGTAATTAAATAAAGTTGCTCAGTGATATACATGCTGCCCCTCAGTGTTCTTCTGGAAATGTGCCACATTATGGTTCCATTTTTCATTCAGAAACAGTGTTATACACTTACCTAATTTACATCATTTAAAAAATAAGTGCAATGAGCTACAATATTCACTAGTTTTGGTTCTAAACCCCTGACTATTACCTGTGTAATAGTGCACAAAGACTCCATCTGAAGCACCAAGTACAAGAAATTATGGGATGACAGTCATCAATTGTTATTGAAATAATCATTTAGGCATCACTGGTTCCACATGTTACTCACATCTTAGCATTATTCCCTGTTTCTGTTTTGCAAACTTTTAAAACCAGTCCTGGCACATCCAAACCTTGCTCTGAATTCACAAGGATTAGATTTCCCATAAAAACACTGAGAAAAAGCACAATGTCTGTCACATTCACCTTCTCCAAATACTTAGCTTTTTTCATTACAATCATGAGGAAAAGCTGCATCATTACCCCTGTTTTAGGCACAGATCAACCAAGAGGCACTGGAGGCACGAAAAGAATGTAGAAATATTTACAAATTGTCAATACCTTTTCCCACAGATGACCATTTTCTCATTTTAAACCATGATTTCTTGGAAAAGATGGCCTATGTCAAAGTGATGCAGCCTCCATGGATACCTTAAATCCATTTAACCCTGATAATGTTAAACAAGTGAAAATTTTAATGTCAAAACACACGAATAGATGCTGTTCCTATTATTTCTTTCAGCTATTCTGTCGAAATAGTTCAGTGACCTGACAAAATTTACAGACGACCCAAATTTTTTCAGGTAGCTCAGGAGGGGATAGGATTTTGAATAAATCCATAGTGATCTAACAAGGCAGAAAACATGAGCATATGAACAATCAACAATTGTGAGCATTGCATATGAGCCACTGCATATGAACAATCAATAAGCAATTATTAAATTTAACCCACTTAAGAAGCAAATAAAAATATCAACCCAGAAAAAAAATACTTTAAAGTCTAATCTTATTTTATATGTAAAAAAGATTAGCCATTCTCTGCAGAGCAAAAAACAACTGTACCCTGAAATTGTTTCATAAACCAGTGCATCTACCATTTAGCTATTTTATTTGCTTCCCAATTTCCAATTATTTATGGCAACTTTTAGTTGTGCAACTCTGAACTTGTGCTGGCTGATCATAAGGAATCTCTAATATCTGATTCCAGACAAGGATTAATTCTATAATCATGGCATTTCTTTCAATACTGATTCATATCTAGGCATTTTTTCTGCTGCCCTTTTTTTTTTCCAGATCAAATCTAGAATCAAATTAATGGCTGTTTTAATTTACTCATTCTGTTCCCTGGCTCCATTTTCTTATTAAAGATGTCAACTACTATTTCAACACTTGTCTGAGAAATGCCAACCTCTTGGGAAAATATATGTAAATCTCTATGTATTTCAGGCTGACAAGGCACCAGCAAGATGAAAAGTTGTAAAGAAGACTTCACTGTTCTCAGCCTTCTGGTGCTTCATCAAATCTGACAGTAAAAAATTAAAAATTAACATAATTCAAAAGTATCTATTTTTGAAAAAAATCAGGCCTTCCATGTGATTAGTTTGATAATAATAGAAGTTGCAGTTGGTGTTTTCCCAAGATCAGGGCTGGCTAAAAAGACTGGCACCTTTTCAGTCCTTCTTTCAAGCTGAAAGGGCTTCATCGTGATCTCTGCCAACGTGTGACTTCCAGCACCACAGGTTCCATGTTCTGCAGGCTAAACGCAGCAGATGAAATGCTTTGCCAGTTTTTAAGAGAAGACACTCCTGGTGCTTCATGGTATTACACAAAATGAAGCTCTCAGACAACTGCTGGTGATGTGAATGAAGGAGAGGGGGCCACAGAGAGAGACCCCTGGTACACCCCCCATGCCCAAGTTGTTCTGCTGTCAGGCAGAAGCAACGACTAAACAAAGGGTCACAGTATTTTTCTGATGTATGAAAACTGTTTCTCAGCCCTTGTTCAGACGTCACACGTGTCATTGGCTAGAATGTATTAGCAACTCCACGGAAATGAGTGGAGCGTGCAGCGGCTGACAGGATCAGAATGAGATTTCAGACATGGTGTATGGCACCACGGTGAACTACTGAAATTTTCATATTCGTGTTTTACTTTTCTCAGAAAATATCCATGACTTGAAATAAGAAAAAAGATTTTTTAAGCCTTCTACTAAGATGTCAAGAATGCAACCTGTATTTTCAGTGCTGGTGTATTAGCTATTCAGGTGACATTATGTCCACAGTCCCATTGAAACATGTGCTTACCAAAAAGCAAATCAATATGCTTTGGCACAAATGCAAAAATATGTTGAACAATTTTTGAATTTTAATAAACTATATTCCCAAGTTTAACGCCCATTCGAAAAAGAAATCTAAGTTTGTTTATTTTTTAATTTACCTTGAATTCTGCACACAGATCAATGGTTTGCAGAACAATTTCCTTTGCAAGGACATTCTTCCCAGTTCCCAGCAACAGCAGATTTATGTCAAAGGCTGCCAACAGATGAAGTCGTTGGAGGAACAAATTTATATTTATCAGAAAATGAAACAATCTTGCAAACATCTTTACATTTAATCGCAGAAGTCCTGTTCTCCTGCCTATGTTCCAAACACCCAGGAGGATTAGAGCATTACAAGAAGAAACGCTTTGCCTAAACAAATTATTCTGTTTCAAACATAGAAGAGAAAGAACACCAGATGTTCAAAAGGAATTGGGTATAGATTTAAGAATCAAAAAAGGATGATGAATATGGACCATGAAATAGAGCATTAAGCAATGTGATGAGCATCTGTTGAGTAATAAATCCAGTCTTTGTACAGTTCTCTTTTCAAAGTGAATGTAATGGGAAAGTTTTCTAGCCTGATGAAAATGTTGCCAGGGCAGAAAATACTGGTCCTTTTAAGAATGGTATTTTATGTGCTAATACGAATAATCATCTACCAATAATAAATAAAATTTTAAAATTTTAAAATTAATACAAATAATAGAATAAATGAAAAATAAAGAAATATAAATAAATGAATAAAAGAAATAAAAATATAGAAAATAAATAAATAAAACCATAATCATAGATAAATAAAATAAGTCAATGAAATAGATGTCTTTCACTTTTATGAATAAATAAATAAATTGCTGCTTTTGTTGTTATATAATCTAGATGGGAAGCCAGAACGGACTCACCTTGTGAGAAAACACAAGCAGACAAAGAACCCTTGAAAAACACATGTGCCTCAAAATGGCAGACTGACATGTGGCCTGACACAAAATGGTGGAATGACCCCATGGCCTGCCACAAAACGGCGGAGTGAGCCCAGGGCCTGTCACAAAATGGCGGTGACTGACCCCATGGCCTGCCACAAAATGGTGGAGTGATCCTATGGCCTATCACAAAATGGCGATGACTGACCCCATGGCCTGCCACAAAATGGAGGACTGACTTCATGGCCTGACACAAAATGGCGGCAATTGACCCATGGCTTGCCACAAAATGGCAGTGACTGACCCCATGGCCTGCCACAAAATGGAGAACTGTCTTCATGGCCTGACACAAAATGGCGCAGTGACCCCGTGGCCTGCCACAAAATGGAGGACTGTCTTCATGGCCTGACACAAAATGGCGCTGGCTGCCTGCATGGCCTGTTTGTGAAATGCCTTACTTTGTCTGGACATTGTTTAAAATTTGCCAAGCACCTTATTCTACCTCAATGTTTTAAAGTTTGCAAGTAAAAGTTTGTTGTTGAACCACCTGAGAATTTTGTTGTATTTCCTGCATGCAGCCCAGAGTGCACCAAGCAACCTTCCCCTGCCAAGTGGGACGGGGCATTACAGTCCATTTTTTGGTTTTGTTTGGGGTTTTTTGTTTTGTTATGAAAAGTAGAGTAAAAATAGTCTTGGGAGTTGTGCTCCTGAAGCAACTTGAAAAGCATTTTCAAAGAAATAGTGTGCTAATTTTAGCCAAAGTGGTGTTTTTTGGTATAATGACAGCCAAGATTTGCCCCGGCAACCTTTGCTGTGTGGCAGAGAAAATTATTTCAACAGGGACTATGAGAAGTGCCCCAGCTGACCTGTCTGGGCTCTACACAGAATAGGAGCACTCACCTACAGTCCAAGATATAAAACTCCCCTGTGAAAAGCAACACAAGTGCTCTTTAAGATTCTTATCCGAGATAAAAAGGCACACCAATGCCTTTCGAAAACAATCCTTGTTTATTTGGCATGCATTTTATCAGCACACTGGGTTCTGGTTTGAAACGGAAAGTTTTTTGCCTAATTGCCCCGTCCGGCTCAGGATCTGTGTGGGAGCCGCTTGCTCTGGAAAATTGCAGGTGAATAGCAGAATCCCTGCTTTTGTATCTGGCTTCAAGTGTTTGTGCTTTATTCCATCTCCGTCCACCTAAATATTAGGACTTCTGTTCTAAAAGATAAATTCACAGTCTATATTTCCATACTGTTATTTTAGAATAGCTTTTATGTGCAAATAGCTATACTCTGAAGTGAGTCTGCAAGCAACATACCTGGGAAGTGTAGGTTTGCAGTTCCTCCATTAGTATTTAAAGTCATTGCTCAAGTTTTACTAACCCTTTGCTCTGAGCAAACCCTTCCATCTTTACCTTTTATTTTAATGACTGATTAGAATTTCTAACTTAACTCCTAACACCAGAATGTGTTGCTGCTCATCTTTCACCTTCTCACCTTTGAATGTTCATTCATTATTTAACTTCACACTTCCTTATTATTTTTAATCTATGCTGTGCAGGTGAATAGACCAGTTTTGTTCATCTGTCACTGAATTGCAGATCAGCAGCTGTTGCACTGCTCGCAACAGGTGTAACAGATTAATAAAATAATTTTTCATTATTTCCTAGCTTTGGGAAAATACCCCCATCACATGAGCAGTGTCTTGACATAAAAACCATAATCTCTACAAACACAGAATTAAGCTGCAGTACTGTTCTAGGTCAGACCTCACATATTTTGTATTAATCAGCAACACAGAAACACATGTACCAGCTACGCTCACAGCATAACAGTTTTATCTTCCAGCACATCCAAGTGGAAGATACAGTCTGCCCTGCATATTTTAATATATACTGTTTAATATATTTTAATAGAAAATATTTAATAGATAAAATTTGAACTTACATCCTCCTAGAAATTTTAGAGCTCAATTACAGGTCTGCTGGCACAAATTATTAACTTGCCAAGCTTCAGAGAATTCTCATATGTAAACAGGGTACTGCAAAAAATGGCATTTCCTCCTCCAAAAATCAATTATGTTTAAATGAAGCAGATGAACATACATTTTAATGTAAAAATATTCCATTATTCTATATAGAGTCACAATATTATACAGCATTTCTGGGGGAAAACAATTAAATCCATAACAAAGCAAAAAAATCATCTAAGATATTGCTACAGAAGTGAAGAGGACATGTACCAAGGACTCTGTTGAGTTGAAGTAATTATCTCCAGAGGTTTAGGAAAAGTAGTTTAGTGCTATATCTGTCATACTACCCCACTGATATTTCCTCCCTTTATGCTTATTAGTGTCACTAAGGGAGTGATTGTAAAGTCTTTGGAATCAATTTGCTGCGATACAATTAGCAAAGCGTTTAAGTGAATTCCCTTTGTTCACCCACACTGCAACAACACAGTCTAAAGAATAGAAACTTGTCTAAAACATGATTTATCTGAATGATTACAAAAAATGAAGATATTCAGCCAAATCCCCTGAAATGCAATGTCACGTGGAAGGAGACAGAGATCCAGCCCATAGCAGGCTCAGTTACCTGTAGAGCTCTTGTACAGCCAGAGCACAACAAATTTGCTCCCTCTTGGAGGCGAATATGTAATTATGAAGTAAAAGCTGCTGTTTGAGAACTGTACAAAGAAGGTAAAACAGCAGCGAACATTTAGATTTGAGTGCAAGCTCTCTCAGCTATTTCCTTTTCCTTTCTTTCCTGGAACCATTTCAGATCCAGCTTTAGACATCTTTATGCCTTTTGAGAGTACTTTCAAGCAAAAGACTTGGTTTAATTTTATTTTTTTACAAAGTACTTTACAAGTGAAAGGCAGAAAATGCTGGTCAGTGAATCCTGCATCTCTCTACATTTCCAGGAAACACTGAATTAAGTCTCAAAAACCTAATGAACCTTTGCTTGAGGGATGTTGCTCTTTACAAGGGTCACATGAATGCCCCATCTCTTTTTCATATTTATTAATGTGATTTGAACAGAATTAATTTAGTTTTCAAAACATTGCTTCATCCTAAGAGAGTGCACACACCGCATGGTTTGGAAATATATTTCCTATTACTCTTGCTAGACCCCAAGGTGTAAATCTTGGCACAGAAATGGCAAGTTGTTTGTGTGGGTAGAGGCTGGGTCCAGCTTCAATGTACAGATTTCCATGGGAGCTGAACTTGTCTGACTGTCTGTTGTACCCAGGTTAACACTGTTTTAATGGATTTGCTAATGCTAATTCATTGTGCATGAAAAGAGAAAGGTTGGTTCATTCTGGTCTTTTAAAGAAATGCTTCTTACATGATTTCTATGGTGAAATTAGATTCTGTTCACACAGGGACCCAAACCCTGTACTTCTATTTATGTATCCTAGCATAATTATACAATTTAAAATGTCAGGTGCTGTAAATGTTAATTCTCAAATCATACATACAGACACAGAGAGTTCTCCAAGTGCAGCTCAGGGCAGGCATGGTCCACATTCATTAATCCTCTTCTCCCTTACACAACAGTTCCACCATAATTCCATTGTTAAAATTTTGCATAAATCAGATGAAGGAAAATGAGAATCTTTGCTTACAAGAAGAGAGGAACAAAACCAACTACTGGTTACTTTTCAGAGCTTCAACCCTAATGCGCATTTATAGTATTCATGAAGAGAAGAATCATTTTATTGAATATTAATATTCATAAGAGTGGGGCTAAACAACATCAAATTCTTCCCACTGACTGCTGCCTTCGTCTAGAAGATTAATTAAATTAGGTTCTATAAGGGCAGTGGGTTTTTTTCAGAAGTCATTTGTAAAGGAATGGTCTCTTTATCTAAATGTTATCTTTGGGCAATAAATTCAGCAGCGTCACTGCAGGCGACACTACTCATATTAAATTAATGGATTTGAGAGCCTGATACTTCTTAACGAGCTTAATGCACAGGGAAATTATTTAAGTCAAGATTTTTTGTTTAATATTAAAATATGCTGAATTCTCTTGGAAAATGAAGATGGTAAACTCCTTGAACCAGAAAAACCTTATAGACTCCCTGCACTATGTTCCACAATGAGAAAAGGGCTGATAAGTAATGTTTCATAGAAAAATAGGAATTTTTTAAATGAGATACTTCATCATGTTTTGAGTAAGTTCCTGAATAGGACTCAAATGCCCTCAGGCTGATGGAGGAATTGAGCCCAAGTTTCATATTTCTGAAACAAGCATAAGTATCAGTGCTGGCCTTACAGATAACAGTGCAGTGGCACTACCATCTTATCTCAGTTTGTTAAGCAAAAACTTGGCTTATGGGATTTAATGAATATTTTAAACCATGCAGCAAATATTTTTTTACTTTTTTTTCTTTTCATTTCATTTGTACTTCTATCAAACCCTTTACTGGAAGCATGTTTGAAACATGTTCTCAATTTAATCTTTTCCATAAAGGCTTTCTTAAATTGAAATGTGACTTAGAAAATTCTCGCCCCAAATGCTGGCTCAATTCTTCCTACCCTTCTTCAGTTATTTGTTTATCCCTACTCAGGGCAGGGTAACTGTCAGGGTCTGGGAAGCAAACTTTAAGTAATTCAATGCCCAAATTATTAGGCGATAAAGTTCACAAAAGCTTAATTTCCTCCTTAGACAAATTAAGAAACTTTTAACACCTCCGAAAATATTTATTACCTGGGAAAATCATTTCTTGCCCTCTTTTGGTATACGTGCAGGGATGAAATCTTCCTGTAAAGAGAGGAAATTATTTACAGCTAGGCCAACAAATTTACATGCCTCCAAAATATTATTGTTTTTTATGTCACCTTGACCTCATGCAGCTCCAGTTGTCATTCCCTCTCCCTGCAGAGCCCAAACAAGTTGATCTGCCTGGGCCTTAGTGGAGACTCATGTAGCATTTTAGGCAGTGAGGCTTTAGCATCTTTAATCCCTGTATTAGTATACATGGAAATACAATCTATAACATGTTCCACTTCAGGATTAAACAGCTCCCAAAGTCTTCAAGTAACCCAGATACACGTCTAAACCAAATAACTGCTTCTAGCTTATGGTCCTTCTCCAGTACACACCCAAGTAAGATGTAATGGGGTTTTTTATCATCATAACTCCATCAGAGCAAGAATCTAGGTCAGCAGGCACAATATGAGATGGCTCTTCCAGTGGGATTTTTTATTTTCTTTTCTCCTACTCAAGTTACCCCTCCTGTTCAGAGTCCCAGGGAGGAGGACCCACAGACCCCATCTGGCTCTTCTGCTCCTTGTCCCACAGGAGTGCATTCATTTTTCCCCTCCTTTTAACCTCACCTTTTTAGTAAGCAAAGCTCTCAAGGAATGGACTTCCTCTTCCCAGATGTGGCCAAAATAAGGCCTTGAACTCAGTTTTGCATCTCTTTGTCCTATCTGAGTGAGTCACTATCTCCAACTGCACACGGGCTTGCAGTGGATTTAAAGATCCCTAAATCAGCCAACCTGTGCAATGTGCCCTTCAGACATCAGAATGGAGAGAAGATGATCAGGTTATCATAGCTGAATTCATGCCAGCTAAGAAAAAACTTTGAAACCATGAGTTTCACCTCACTAAAGCAAATTCTGATTTATACTGACCTCATATTATTTATTTTTTTTTAACAATCCAAAAAATATTTCCGAGTTAGGTCCAGCTATGATTAGTTTTAATGGTTACTCTTCTAAAATTTTCCTAATACTACTGCCATCTGTAATTTTTATGAAGCAGCCATGATGTGCAATGAGAGAAAAAAAAATATGCAAAAACAGCACTGTAAAAATATAGATATATCAGTAATTACTTCTATTTTAATAGCAGATTCCATTATTTATCATTCTGCCAGCCAGTACTGATTTTTCAGCACCATGTACAAATCAACCTTTCTTAATGCTTTTCTTAATCATGCTGGTATCAAAGATTACAATATGAAACTACTTTCTTTGCAGCATTACATGTTCATTTTGTTTAGTGGGGAAAGAGATGGAGAGCTAAAGCTAAAATCCTACTTAATTCTTGGAAACATCAGCATTTGTATTCATTTCTTTGACATTATGATGTGCCATTTGTAGTTGAAATGCATTTTATAAATTATTTTTTTTAAATGAATATCTCTGTGCTTGCAGAACAGGGTATTGAAAACATACATTGGCTGCATTTTGTTTCCTAATGTATTGTAACATATGCCTACCTAATTAAAAATAAAGCTTTATGTATCTAACCACGAAGATATTGGACACATTTATAAACTCTCAAAATCTGCCTATACAGAGAAAAGATATTCTACTTTTCTTATTGTCTTGCCATCCCCCTGATGGGAGTTTAATGCTCAAACTTTTCATGAACCGAATTCCAGGCTTAAGTGTTCCTTTCAAGTCAAATCGACGCAGCTAAATTTATTGATACAAACATACTGTATTTTTCCTGTGAGAATTTCGCTCAGATTAATGTTGTGTTCTATTATAGATAATTAAAGTGGCTCTAAAATATCATTTATATTAAGGGAAAAGTTAATTTACTGTGAATTTTTAACTAAGGGTCGCTTTCAATATTACTTAAATAAATATGCTAATGGCCTGAAAACTAATTTCTGTTAAAAAAAACCAAAAACATATCTTCTTCTTCTTAGATTTCAAAGTCTAATTGAAAAACTCCAAACTCAAGACAATAAGCCAAGATACAAGATTCATTGTGGAACTACGAAATTTGACAGCTGGAATGTTTTGATGTGCTAGCTTTTTAACATTGCTTTTTCAACATTGCTTTTTCCTTCTTTTTTTTTTTTTTTTAGGATGCAAGTCATATTTCCACATCTCAGAATTTCTATTCTTTCTGAGTATTAACAAGATCTTTTTGGAACTATCCAAAAATAAAGATTTTGAATTCCCCAAAAACACCCTAACAGGTTTCCAACGTATACCTTTCAAAACATAATATTTTTGGCAGAGACTCCATAGTAATATTATAATATTTCTGAAAAGTAGTTTGTTTAAGTATTATCTAATTGTCCTAGTCTTTAGTAGCAATATCATGATATTCTTGATGTGTCACAGGGAAAAACTGATCTGTTCCTGTAGTAGTTTAAACCAAATCAGGATTGAAGGAGTTTATTGATTTACCAATGACTCGTAATTAACCTCCCTTCAGGATCAATATCAGCCATGCTACTAACACACCCCAACACCAGACACTTGTGAAATGTTAATAATTATTAGTGCAAAAGGAACATATACATATGGGGAGAAATAAGGAAGTGTAACAGTGATCTGAAAACCTGTCAAGGATGACAGAGGGAACAAAAGAACTCCCCAAACTTAAACCAGAGCCCCCTGTTTAACCTCTGCAAACACTTTCCCTCCATCTTTCCAAGAAGCTCCTTAGATGTAAAAATATTTCATTTTTGGTTTTAGACAAAGCTGCTACTCATTTCCACTGTTCACAATTTAATCATGGCTTATGACACATAACACAGTTTCAGTATTTGGTGTTATGGGATCTTTCAGTCCTCCCAGAAATGTGTGTGTGTGCAAGCATCTTACCTTTATGTGGACACGGTCAAAACAGATCTCCCAAAATGTGCAGAGCCAGACTCGTCAAACCACAAAATGGCACTCACCAATAACCTGACCAAATTTAACCTTCGTTACTTAAAAAAAAATAAGCTGTCATACTGCAAATATGTATTATACCCAGTGCTTCTTATGGTAAATGAAAAACGTTATAGCCAGCGTAGGCTACGTGGAAAGGTGCTGCTGGAGTTTTCTGGGTTCTGTGCACACCACAAATGTCAGAGTGACTTGGAAAGCACAGCAGATCTTCAGCACGCTCAAGATAATCTAGAAGTTGTCAGGTATTGAGTGGTACAGCTGATAAGTGGAAAAACAGTCTGATTAGCACCTGATACGAAATCACTCCCAGCATCCCATCAATTACCAATTCACGCCGCTGTCACGGGCTCTTGCATGTATTTAGTTTGACACACTGCATATTGAATATGAGCAATCTAATTTTTTACCCACCTTAAAACTCAGCAAGGAGGCTTAGGTTGTCTGTATGGCTCTTGACTGCTTCTTCCTGCAATCTAATGGTGCTTGATACACTTCCATTAAAATATATTTTGTGCTAAAGCCCAAATCATTTCCTACTGCTGCTTGGCAATGTTCTCACCAACCAATGTGACATTTATTTGTATTTTGGACGAAACATTATCAAGCAAAGGTCTTAAACTGAAACAAAACATGAGGTAAAAATGACTGAATGTCACATTTTCCTCTCTTGTTGTTTAGGGAAGCAAAGCCATCACACTGCAGAGGCTTGTGGGTCACTGATGTGGTGCTCTGCAGATTGCAAGATCCTACTTTACTTTCTTAGAGGAAAACTAGAACCCAGAACTACTGTTTCTAAATTGCTTTGAAAATATCAAATTTCAAGAAGAGCTTTGGTCATGACTTAAAATATAATCCATAAAAGCCAATGATATCAAACAATCGCACATTGGGGAATATTATCAAAATTTTTTATGGATTATATCATGACTCCATTCTAGATATGTCCATAGAAGGATGTAGGATACCTTATTCCTAAATGAAATAAAAAATAGCACTTACAACTAAGTTCAGCACTGTTGCCAGTGGCAGGCAGATCAGGAATACCTCAAGAGTACGGATGGGGAGAGAGCTGGGACATGGTAGCTAGTCACATTTCTTATTCCATTTTTTTGAAATTAAGAAATGGTCCCACTGTCTTTAACAGTACCGATTCTGAATTAAGTAGATTAATTATTAGGTTAATTTAGTTCAGAAAATGGCCAGTGCCAGAGGAGAAAAAACCCTCAATAAACCCTCACTAAGATTCTGCTTTTTGAGTAATGAGAGGCTGTAAGATGACTTCTAGGAGTCTAATAGTTTTCCAGAGAAAGTGGCGTGGATATGACAGATCTGCCATGGTTCCTCTGTTCATCCATCTTAGTGAAAAGGTAAAGGTTCCTGAAGTGATAGATGCTAAATTAGGTTGTTCTACATTTTTCTGAACCTTTTAACAAGGGATTTGATGCTGTGGTTGAGTAATTTTTAAGACCATATGGAATCACTCAATTTACACCTGCCACAAACCTTGACACCTAAACTGTTTTCCCTAACAAGCAAATATTTGTGAGCCGTTGAAATCCCTTCTTTCTTCTGAAGTTAATGAAAATAGAATGGCAGAAAAATACTTTAAAAAGGTTATGCTTAACTGTTTCCTATAAGCTTGAAAAACTGTAAAACAAAATTATCACTCGCGTACAAGTTGAGTACAAGAAACAGTGAATAAACTCCATTCCTGTCTTGATGTTGCTCCAGGCTTGTTTAATATCAGGTGGATAACTATAGAAATGGACTGGGTGTATTTCAGTAAGAGGGTTTATAGGTGTCTTACAAATACACAAATATTGTCACATCTTCTTCCAAGAATTCTATGTTTCTTCATAATGTATATGGAATGTATTTTCTCCAATCTTAGCTAAAATCATATGTCCTATTACCCAGAGTTCATGTGGTAATGCATTTTAGAGGATTTTTGCATATTTAAAATGAATAAAAGATGTGAAGGCAAATTAATGTCATATCTCACCAAAACAACGAAAAACAAAACTATAAAGTGAACAGCGGGAACTCTGCTGTAAATGGATAACGATAAATCACATTTAAAAAAAAAAAAAAGAAAAAGTGCAAATTGCTGAGATAACATGTTGAATATTTCCTGGAGATCTTAGCAGGCAAAAACCAGAACTCAAACACAAAATTAATTTTCCTGGCACCTTCCCCAACATGCTCAGGTTCCTTTAACCCTTCCCCTCCCCTGAGTGCTGGTTTGTGGTGCACATCCCCTGCAGCGGCGGGGGAACAGAGAGAAGCTGCTCCCTGTGGGGACCTGTGATGGATGGGATAGATCTGAACGAATCTCACAGGGTGACAGACCTGACAAAATGACAGAAGGCTGGATGCACTGAAGCTTTTTGCCGGATCAGAAGAGAGGGAAGCTCATAGTTCTAGCCTCAGCAGCATCATTAGCCTTTCGTGTGTCTCCATCTTGATGCCACACGTACATTAAGAACAACTCAAAATGAGCCAAGATGGTGGGCATGAAAAAGATTTTTAAATTAATTTTAATTAATTCTTAAAACTTTATTCATTTAAATCCAGATTTGGGTTTAAATAAATTATTTCTTCTGTAAAACAACTGAAAAAATACTCACTCCATTTGTATTTTCTGAATGTCTTGGCCTTTATAAAGACAAAAGCCTAAAATTTAAAGCCTCAAATCTTAGACAATTTCCTGAGTAAAAAAACCTCAAGTCAGTAGGGAGTGCTGGATTTTCATGGCCCTTTCCAAGCTTAAACTTAATGTTTAATAAATGCTTATACATGGACATAGAAACAAAATTTTGGAGTTTTAAATCTGGCAATTAAGTCAAATATTTAACTTTTCTTTTGTTTGCTTCGATTTTTCTTTATCAGACTAACGAATCTTTGGGGCATCTGGTATATTTATTAAATAATTAAATGGTTATGTATATATATATATATATATATATATACACACACATATATATGTATATATACACATATATATATTTCTGGTCTCCAGAAAGATCATGTTACTGATGTTATGATTTATTCTTTTACTGTCTGTTACAGACATACAAATGACTGGATTGGTCAGAAAGATGCTACACTTTCATTTAAAGTTGGGAGGAGCCTAAGTGTCCCTCTGACAGAGAGCAGCCCTTATGGAAAACTTGGGCAAATAAACTGGACCCAAATGGTGCACATGAAATATTCACCTAGAAACCTGCCACTGGTGAGCAGCAATTTTGTCTGTCTTGGAAGAAAGAAGAAAAAATAATCAGTCTGGATATAATCTGAAGGTGTTTGATTTTTTTTTCCTTCCATATTAATATTGAAACTGCTTAGAACAATATACTGGAAACAATTCTGCTGCTGATGCACTTATTCTGTCATTAATGGAAGAGTTTAACATATGGAAATCTGAATATTATGGTGAATTTCTGTCTGAAAGGCAGTAAAGAAAAGGAAAGGAAAAAAAAATAAGAGGAGGTGATTACTAGTTCTTCATAAACATTTGAAGGTGTGTCCTGCCCAGACCATCAATCATTTGAGTCTTGCAGTATGGTACATTGCTAATGAAATGCTAATAGTTTGCTACTTTGCCCTGTGCACTGGGACTAATCTCACATTGATCTGAGGAGGCAGCAAGGCAATTGGCTGCACAGATTTCCTCTGAAAGTCATTTCAGGGAAGTCCAGCAATTATAAGCAATTCTTGTGCAATTATAGTAATTACTTAGGGGTCCTTTTACCTCAAGGACGTTTGTAAACATTTCTTACTCCTAATTGTAACAGGAACAGTGCTAATCACCACAGCACCAATGGCTTCAGCACATCTATGCTCTCCTAATTGAATTACTGGCATGGCAGATACACAGAAGGGTGGAAATAAAGCTTCTGGGTTCTGACTTGTCTTCAGACTTGGCTAGAGGAAAGTCGTGAACCATCCTGCTAATCATGGTTTATGCTTATATTTGCCAACTACCCAAAAAGTATTTCTTTACACACACCACCTCTAACACGATCAGTCGTAGCCAGCTCTCCAAGGGTGACACAGTCAGAGTTTCCAGAGCAAAGAGAACATGGAAATAGGCTATTTTAAAAACATTGTCTGAAACACCACTGTCACAAATCTGGGATTGAGCGGGGGGCTGAGCGTAACTTTCATAAAACACGAGGGAGGTGCTGAGTAGTTGCATCTCTCACCCAAGATCGTACAACTGCCACTGACCTCTTTCCAGGGAATGAGTGCAGATCCAGAGGCACAGCTGTACTTTAACGTGGTACCTTTTCAGAACTGTATCTTTGTGGATGCTGTCTCCCAGACACGTGAAGTTACGTGGCTGGGCTAAGGCTGGCTTGCTTACAGCAACATTAGTGTTATTCAAATGACTCCCCTCTCTGCTCCACGTAAGTGCGCAGCAATGAGGTCTCCTGCAGCATTGTGCTCTGGAATTGGGAGTTTCCATGGGTTATAACTCTTGTTTTGCATCTGTGTCAGCTGGCATTTGTCACCTGTTTCCATTCTGCAGGTTGATCGGCCTGTTTTCACCACTGAGCCAAGGAAACACGAAACCAGCAGGTTTCAGGAGTAAAATGGCAACGCTGGGATATTTGTATTCTGCCTTTCAGCCTCAGCTTCGGAGCAATCAAAAAGATTTTGACTCTGAAGCCCAAATTCAGAAGCAAAATCGAATTTTACACAGGGATGTTCTGGTGGAAGATGCCAGTGCTGGGCTAAGATGGTTGTTGGTGGTTGGCTCATCTAATCCAAAGCATTCAGCACCAAGTGCCTCTCGTGACTATGTCTGTCCCCGTGGCTCAACTTTACAGTATCTCACTCTTCCTGTGCATTAGAGGGGAAAGCTACTTAGTAAGGAAATGTGTTCTCTAAATATAATAATAAATAAGCTTTAAACCAAAAAACAAACTGACTTTTAAAAGTAAATTAACATAAACTATTAACGAGCCTAGATGAGGAGTGCTGACAAAAGCAAGATCAAAAGAAGAGCTCTTTGGACTCTACATCTGGGAGCAGGCAACTGAAATATAGAGGTTTTAGTCTGCAACAGACCAATGGCAAAATATGTGGATGATTTTTGCTGTTGAGGCAGTGGATAACTGTTAGGCCACAGCTCCTTAGCAGAATATGTCTGACTTGTAACATGACTTTGATACGTAAATATGCTACGGAATATAGGGAGAACTAAAACAGAGCTGCTATCAGCCTCAAATATGACTCCTCAGACAATATCACACCTATCTTACCAGTGTTTTTCACTCCAATTTGGTGAGGTGCTGCAGCATTTCCTGAAGCACTTTTGTAGTGCTACTGAAGCCAATGATACTCCTGTATTTAAAATCAAGCCCATGCTGAAGCACCCTGATGATGGGTCTAAAAGACACTCAGAAACATCAAAAGTACCACACTAAGAGAAAGAATTTGTCATGTTTAACTATTTCTAGCAGACCAGTCTCCTTTCCAAGAGATAAGTATGCCTGGAGCTGGGGTTTTTTGTAATGACATAAAACTGCAGTTGTCCTTACTTCTCTCTACACTTCGCTTTATAGCAACTACAATATTTATCTGCATTAAAAGGTGACTCTTGCCTTGTTTTCATGTTTGAAGGATACTAAAACTACTACAGCATGATATTTTGTGGCAACTGGTAGCGTTGTGCATATGAAAAAGGAATATTATCTGCAGATACAGTGCACTACTTAAGATTAAATTATAAGGTCTATCAAATCTCATGGCCAAGGGCACTGACTGCTGTTATTATGCATTTATGTAGATCCAAAAATGTTCCCTATGCTTCAAGGCACAAAGCAGATATTCATGCCTGAAAAAGGTTACCAAGCTAAAAGAATCATCAGCATCAGAGATAAGATGCATTTCCTGCATGCTGCACAAACTTCCTTGGCCTTCCTGAGGAGCACTGGGTTTTCAATCCTGTTGGGTAAGGGCCTGTTGATCTTTGCTGGAACTGTAATAATATAATTTATGCAATGGGGTAAAATGGCAGAGAGGAGGGAATGCAATGGATGGGGATTTTGTGTATGTTTATTTTATTGGCTGTGTTAGTCCAGGGCTGTTAATCACACCAGGAACCCCTCCCATCAAACTGGGACTCCAGCACCACACAGCAGGTCAGAATTTATGGTATTTTTAAACCTTACAAGTCCAGGGAATACTGGCAGTCCAGCTGTACCAAGACCCAAAATTTTGATTTTTTTGAATTTATCTCTTTCTCTTCACCAAGGAGGCTGGAAGTGCTAGGAGAATGTTAACTCATACATTTGGGAACACTAGGACCTAATGTTTTGACCCTGATCTCTGAGGCATTAATGATGGTTTGTAATTAAACTGATCTCTGGATTTGGCTTTTTGGAGGGCATTATCCACTGTTTTGGCAATGTAATATGGTTTTTTAAGCAATTAAAATATTTACAGTTTTGAGAAAACATGGGAAAATGGTGTCTTTTAGCCTGGCCAGATCAAACACAAACATTGGTTTTGTGGGAAATGCACTTTAAGCTAAGGTCCTTCATGCTCAGCAGTTCCCACATGGAGTCCTGGGAAATGTGCCGTTTATATGCCAGATGTCCCAAAGATTTTTTCCACCTGACACTTGAGAAAAGCTTTTTAACCTTAAGAAAATGGAGTGTCTAATCTTTTAGGTTAGTCAAAGTCAGTTCTAAGCCTAGACAATAACCAAGAATAAAAACAACAAAGAAAAACCACAACCACACAAAATTCACTGAAACAATAATGGGCATAAATTCACAAAGTTTATGGTCAGTTGTAAGGATCCTGCTTAATTGCTTCAGCATCTCAGGGTTTGTAAAACTGGTTAGTTGCCTTATCCAACCACCTGGCATTGGGCAAGTCTTAGACCTGCATTTTCCTTGCTGTGCCTCTTTCAAGAAGATGACTCAGATTGCCAAGAACGGCTGCTTTGGGCAATCTGTCTCTTCTCTGCTCAGAAAGGTAAAAGGATCCAGAACAGTCCAACACCACCACACAGATACTTGTAATGAATAACATGTCCAGGCAATTACATTCTCTTCTCCCCTGCTCCTGTCAAAGCTGCTTAATTTCTAAGAATCTTCACGGAGTTTGACCTCCACAATCCTCCCCTCACTTAACAAGACATAAAAGTCAACTTTTTTTGTGTCAGATTGTAGATGTTAATTGTAGTTGTGTTATATTCATAACTACTCTTCTTTCTGCCTCGAGCATCACAGAAAGAGGAAACAGCACACAAGATGGTGTTGTTCAGAATGGAGTGTCTACACTAAGAAATTCCCCTGATTAGAACTGCTAGTTTCAAGAAGAGGAATTTTTGGAAACCTTTCCATCCCTAGGCAACCTTTTCTCCCTTGTTCCCTCTATTCTACCACATCAGTTCATCTAAACACAGCTGGTGGAGTTCACAACAGAGTGAAGCTGGCACGGTGTAATGGGGATTCACATCCTCACTATTTTCCAATGAGGTGAAAAGGTTGAAAGCCCCTTTCAAAACCTAATTAGTGCAGCCACTTATTGCCAGGCAAAATCTCACTTGCACAAGTGAATGTTTTATGGGGTTCTGGCTGCAGGCCACTCAGAGGTTTTAGATCAGTGGAGTCATTTCACATGTATTATTCTTTAATAAACTTGTGTAATTCTTGGAATGAATGCTTATGCAGGATGCTCCACTTGATTTATTCTCCAGCTGCCAACTTAACAGAGGAGAATCAAGTTACTCCTCTTCCTGCTCCTTCATTTCTCACCCAAGAATGTTATGGGATGTAGCTGTCTCACCTGGGAATACCAACACTGCCCCAGACAGTGCTGTGTCACCCACCTGTGTCCTGACCCTGAAAAGTCTGAGGAAAGTGTAACTTTCCTGGCAAATCTGCACTCACCGCCAACTTTCAGCAACTAGAGGAATTTCCATCTCAAATTTCCTCTTTTGTAGGCATTGCTCCCACTGTGCTGTTGCAGATGTTTGAAGAGATTCATCAGAATCCCGGGTCAAAAGCCAAACTTCTCTTGAAAATTTTCCAGTTGGCCCCAAATTGCAAGTTATGGGAGACCTCCTTCAAAGCTCCTGAGAATCAAAACAGAGCCCAAACCAAGCTTAATTAAACTGCTATGCTTCTATTCACATGACTGGGTGCAACTGTAGGATAAACCTCTTGGCTTGCTTATTTTTTTCCCTCCTCCATATTCTTGTTTTTATAAACACAGTGCCATGGGGTTGTTTCTTATTTTATTTAGAGATGCACTGATGTGAAGCAAGGGCTCAGCCTGATCAAAAATTGCTTCTAGTTATCCAGAGCTCAGTGGTACACACTTCATTGCTTGTCTTCTTCCCCTGGCTGATGATTCCCTTATGATAAGCAAAGGAATGGCTGTGGTTATGTCACTGATTTTTTTTCTATTTACTTTTGGTTGTCTCTTGTCATTGTTATATAATTTAAGGGGAAAAGAAAAAGACATCAACAACAATCAAAAAACCCCCGACCTCAAAACCCGAAAACTCAGGAATGTCTGATGTCTGACAAGTAGGGAAAACTTGGTATGGTGTCTTTTTTAGGTAATATTTAAATAATTCCTGGGGAGTCCTCAAAACTGGAGATCCTATCATAACAGGAAACCACAGCACCCTCTATTACTAATGTTTAAGGGAGAAAATTCCTTCATGAAAAGCATTGCTCCAGAACTTGAGAACATGAGTTGTAAATGCAGCTTATTTTCCTATGGAAGACACAGCAGGAGATCCTACTGTGAGTTACTTGCCCTCAGGTCACCTGTCATTGAAGTCAGTGATATAAAGTATTTATATCACTACACTTGTCATATACAAGACACTGTAAGAAGGAGTGAAACTCAGCCATGTAATAAATTCATTTGATACCTAAAAAACTCTCCATCCAAGCTTCAGGGCTGTTAAAAACCTCGAGAATGACATTTATTCTTTTAAGACATGATGGATTATTTCTACTTCTTTCTTGATTTGTCACTCTGCTATAGCAGCAGGCAGCAACTATAGCATTCTGAATTGGTAGGAAACAATCATCTCTGTTGATGTACTATTAAAAGGCCAATAAACAATGAAGTAATTATGACAAAGATCCTTTGCCTCCAGGAATTAATTCTATCTCCCCTTCAATCTCTGCTGACCTCAGAGGTCAGTGTCAAAAAGCCTTTTCCGAAGAGCCTCCCAAGCACAGGATAATCAGCCAAGCGAAAGTTCAGATCGTATAATTTTGTGGCTCTTTGGAGCCAGAACTAAATTTATTTTCTTCCCAAGTCTCTGCAAACACCTACACAGAATTTCACAGCTTGCAAATGTCTCAATGCTAGAAGTCAACTGACAGAAAGCTTAAAGCAGAGTTTCTGGCTCTGGTTTGCTCCAGATCCCAGGACCATGTCCCCACCGAAGGCAAGGTCCCAGCGCCCTGTCTGACAGGCAGGAGCTGACCTGAAGGATTAGAAAGCCTTTAAGGAATGCTGCGAGCTTCAGCAGGGAGCCTGAGTTGCCAAGACCTAATTCTAAACTACATCTTTGTTCCTTATGCTCCATGAGTATCCAAATTATCAACTTTGTGCTGCTAAGCTCGGGGCTGGGGTGAGAACTGAGAATGTATAATGAAATAATGAAAAACAGGAGCACAGCAGAAACCTCCAGAGAAAACCAAGGGAGTTTTCATTCCAGGGTTTCCTAGAGCTCCAAGAAGCTGATGTGCTAAGTCACAGCATTCAACACTAAAGGCAGCATCTATGCATGAAGAAGCCTGAATTTCCTGACAGATTAATGTAGTATTTCCATCTGAATAAGGGCGTATATCCTCAAAAGCCCCAATCCACTTTCCACCAGATTGTAATCACTTACCCCACAATGCAATCTCCCCCTGCTTTTAAATGCAGAGCTCTCACAATATTTTTTCCCTGGGAAAGAAAATCAGAATGTGCTTCTTCATTATTGAGACAAAGAGCAGCCTTAGGTGTTGGTGAAGCAGCACTAGACCTGTAAGTACCAAGCAGTAAAGACAAAATGAGTATTTCACTGGATTTAAAACCCTGCCAAATCCTTCACCCTCATCCTGACATACAGAGTTTAGCGAAAGCAAGAGTGTTTTAAAATTACAAAGCCCCTGTTTCTACAAACCTGTAGGGATAGTACACAAATGTAATTTCTTTCATGTATTATTAAAAAAGTTTAACTCGAGTAAGAATTTAGGTCTGCGACCTTCAAACTTTCTTTCCTGACATGAAAGTTCAGTAGCACACGGCATGGGGATATTTGGCATGAAATGAAAATGGCCACAGATTTAATTAAAATGTAAGTTATTGTTAGCAAGAAAGGTCATGCTAAGAAAATGCAATTTCAGGAGTATATTAGCAACAACACTCCAGCGTTATTTGCATGTGAAATATAGATTTTGTACTTGACATTTAAAAAGGAAATTGGAACTGTTTATAATGGATGCTTGAACACTTTTGTGTTCTTGTGCTGCTTTTGTTCACGTTTTTGTGTAATTGGTTGGATCTCACATACAACAGTAGTTACATTTTATTCTCTATGCCTGAGTGCCTAACTGATCTGGGAATTAGCTCACAAAGGCTGATGTAAGTTGGAATAGAAAGCACACTGCAGCATAATCCTTACATGGCTACAGCTTCCAACAAGCACGGATCTTCATAAGAATTCCTTATTTTGGGGTAATTAATCACCCACCTTACGTAGGAATGGGGTTTTTTTGACGTTCTTCAGGCAGAGTAATTTTGATGGCAGCCAAGACCCCGTCTCTGCTTTGTTTATAGGGCACTTGAGTGCCTGTGGAAAGGAGGCACAGCTTTTCCTTGGAGTGAGTGCATGTTTTATGATCTGCTAATAAAAGTAACGGTGTGTCACACAAATCAGTCTGACTTCAGGGGAAGTGGGAGGTGAAGGAAAAATGCATTGACTTAATTGAAAGCATTTGTTTAAAATATATCAATACAGTGGGTTGTAACTCGAAAGAACACTCTAAATATAACGACACTCTGTTGTTGACTACAAAGAGGCGTCTGCTCACTCAGAAGAGGTTTTTACTGATTTCTGTGCTCTTAGTCCTGCAAAAGCAACATCATTGTGAATGATTTTACAGAGATGCACCTTCTGCTTTACCCACAGAGGTCACTACCCTCCAGTGCACTACAGACGTGACCAGGTGTTGCCGAGAACACAGGGAGAAGAGCTGCTGTCCTCAAGAACTTGTAAGGAAAGTATCCTGCTGTATCCAATGGAAAGGGTCAGTTGAACAGGAAAATGGACACAGAGACTCCCAGGCATCAGCTGATGTCTGTATTACAGAACAATTTGCCCTCCAGGCTCAGACTTGTCTTAATACCTTGGAAGCCAGTAGTGAAAATCTCTCTAGGCTGTTCCCAGATCCCTGCATTTGCAGGAGTGTTCTTAGCCTTAAGTAGTAAAGCAAGATTGTGTGCAGTACTTCACCAAATTTGGAGTTTCTGCCTCTGGATTAGGGTGACTCTTTTATTAAGAATCCTAGAAAAGTATAGCAAGTGTTCTGTATGATGAAGTCAGAATGGGTTGTACTGTCTGCTGTCTGACAGGCAGCTCCAAATAATTGCTAGCACTCAGTCTTGCATGGTTTTTTTTCTGCAAATTCCCTTACCTCTGTGCCAGCAGGTCAGCTTTTATTCAAATACTACAAGAAGCTTGTCTAATGCCAGATAAGCAGTTTTGTAGGAAGAAGAGGAATCTATGTGATGGAAACACAAAAGAACAGGCTGTGGGGTTGTGTTGGGTTCCTCAACATAAAATAGCTTGTAAATCGAAGTGCTTGCTTTAAATCTGATGTTTTGCAACTGCACTTTTGGAGATCAGTTTTTTGTGTATTAGTGCATTCTAAGCAGATATCCAAATTAAGAATTAAAACTCAGACTTAGAAAAGAAAGGAGTTCTCAAAAGCAATAGAAACAAAGGTGTGACCCAGTCAAGTGTCTTCCAAGCCAGTCACAAATACAACAAACTCTGGCAGGACATCCTGGATAGATCTCTTCAAAGCTGCAGAAAAATTCACCACTGATGAAATGCCACTGTAATTAGTGATGGGAGACTTTTTAAATTTGCTTTTCTACAACTTGGCCTCATGCTACTTAAAAAGAACTCATGGTAATACAAAGTCAAAGACTTGATAGGCATCTAAACATATTGCCATCGGGTTACCAGCTACGTCTGTGATGGCCAAAACATCAAGTTCCTTTGACAAACTGCAAGTCCTACAATATCAAGTTACTAATTCCCAGTTATGCTGCCTTTAAAATCTTTAACAGCTGATTCATGCAATAATTTTTCCATGATCAACTTGCAGGATCCCCATTAATCCAGCTATCCTACCAGCATCCATTTTTTGTTCCTAATACTGAATGAAATTCCACTCATCACTGTTCTCTTAGACTTCTCTCACAGGCACAGTAGAAGCATGGTGGGGTTTTTTCCAAATAAGTTGTTCTGGGCTAACATAAATCTCCTTTCCTAAAGACATTTAACCTTGGGCAAAAGGGGTAAAAGAAAAAGCTGGGATGTGCTAATTCCAGCTACAGCTAGGCTTGAATGTCAGATCAAGTCTGCTTTCAAACCATCTAAGAATATTACACAGCTAAGAAGAAAAGAAGATAAATACAGGGTAAAAGTATGTATTTCTGAGGATCATGAGGGAAAACCAGAACTTTCTATAAACACTTCTATAAAGCAGCAAAGTACTCAAATATCAAAAATAACCATTATAAAAATTAAAGGTAGTAACTGTCAACAGAAAAATCACTGTTAATAGAACATTCTTACATTGGGGGGGGAAAAACTTATATGTAGTAATATTCATTTTGAGGTGAGCGCTTCCTGCTTACTATAAAAAGCAAATGTTCTGAGGACAAAATAATATTGGCTGTGCATAATAGGGAATTAGGGGAAAATACCACAGCAGTATTTCATTTATTATTAATTACTAAATTAGCAGTGAAATATAAGGTTCTGTATGAAGGGAAAGTAAGACCTTTGGATGTTGTCAGCAGCCCTAAATGTATATTGATGCCGGAGTGATTGATGCCAGGCAACACCAGAGCATGTCCCAGATTAATCCTCAGCCAAAGGCAGAGGTGTGTGGGAATTGTGCCAACCACTGAAATGGATATTATTCCCTGCTTTGGTATACACAGGCAAATATAGTATTTCAACTTCCTTTAAAGGAAACAAAAGGCTCAATAGACATACTGGAGTCTATTTATGCTGCTTGTTAACAGGGTCCATGCTGCAGGTGCATAATTGCCTAAAGCAATCACTTCCAAATGAAACAAGGCAGTTTTACTATTTGCTTCCTTTCTTCCTTTACCTCAGCAGAAACCTTGCATTTACTTTTGTCCCAATGGGAGGAAAAACTGCTGCCAGCAACTCCGATGGGACTGAGCTGATTAACTGATTAGCATCCTAAAGTAGAAGGTTAGAAAGTGAATTTTCTATTATGGAGCAATTGCCATTGGAAAGTAATCTTGTTTATTAACTGCCTTTTTATCTTCTCTGGAGGGTTCCTTGACACAAGATAATGGAATTTGCTCACTCTTGAGTGTTTAAAACCATAATCATATACAGAAAAGCAAGCATTTACTGTGTCATTAAACCGAGGGAGGGAGGACTGACTTGGAGAGTTCTCGGTGTCTTACAAACCTTTTTATCATTTCAATTAACATTGCCAAATGTTCTGGTTTATATGGTAGACATAAATGAAGTTTTACAGGCTTTCTAGGTGTGTTTACATCCTAATTAATTTTAGCAACTGAGATTAGTTGCGAGAGTGAGACTACACACAGAAAGCTCAGGTAAAGGGCAGGGCCACGAAAAGCAATTCAGTTGCCACCTACCCAAGGAAAGGTGCTCAAAGGTATTTGCAATATAAGACCATCAAAACTTGTTTGCATGCCAAGTTTATCATTTCCAAATGGCAATTTAAAAGCTTTGTTGCTGCTCCTCCCTGTCCTTTGACAAAGGACACTCACAAAACCATTTTTGTCTCCTTATTCTCTGTGAGAAGTGAATGACGCTGTATCAAAGATGCCTCTTCCTAACACCAAATTCATCCATTTTTCCCGTGTAGCAGAATCACTCAGACCAGGATTTAGGGTGGTTGTTCATCATTCAGCCTCTGCAGGGGAAGATTTAGCACTGGGCTGAATCAACTGGAGCACATTCAGAGCACTCGCAACTTCCTTAAGGTGAAAACAATTGCCCCACTCAGATATTTCCGCCCTTTAGTCCAGGTTTTCTTCCTTCCTCGGTACATTTACAGATCGGGAGGTTTGGATGCGGGTTCCACGAGAGGGGAAGATTGATGGATCTGAACATATTGGCAGGCCCCACTCCCAGGCTATGAATCAAAACAATATTCCTCAAGTCGTGCGTTATTACTTTTCGTTTGGTGCTTATTGATTAACTGCCAAGGGTGAGATCTTGCTTTTTAAAACAAGGCAGCTGCGGTGGTCTTTTTATTAAAAAAAAAAAAAAAGAAGTTTATAAGAGAAAATATCCAACAGCAAAGGCCCAGGTAAATTTTTTTGTAGATATTCTGTTCCCTTCCAATGTATAATAGCAGGGAAAAAAAAAAGTAGTAAAATTTAAAATTTAAGTGAAAGCTAAAATTCCAAATTCTTTCTGGCTAAGACAGTAAAAGCCCTTTGATTCATTAAAATCTAAACTTGTATGTTACAATCAGATTTTCAGTGACATAAAATCAGGTTCAAACCATCTTTGGACAAATTCTGAGCATTTCAAAAATATTAAAATACCCATTTTCAACTACACTGAGAAGTATACATATAAAATTTCTTTCACATAAATACGTGTTAACAGTTTGCTGCTCTTGGAATTAACATTTCCTTTGAATGATGCCTCATTCAGACATTAATAGTTCACACAACCAGCTGAAGATTAAATGACTGACCTCAACAGCTGCTGTTCCAGAGCAATGAGTGTCATTCCACACCTTTTACTGTGGGACACTGCAACAAAAACTACATAAAGCAGATTATGTCAAATGCTCTGCACTCCCTGTTTGCTTTGTTGTAATTAAAATAACTTAGCAAATTCCCAGCAAAGAGCAAATATTTTGAGAAGGTCTGAAGTTCCCTGTGTTGTATGTACAGAGGGAATTACAGCACCCTAATTCCCCAGAGTTTTCAGCAACGGGCAAATACTGTAATTACAAAATATCTGTTTTCTCTCCCCGCCTCCCCAGGCTATGAAATGAGTCCCGTGGCTTGAATGTGGTGAGCAGTAAGTCAAGAATGTTACGGACTGTTCTTTCTTCCTGAAATAAATCTCCCTCCTTTTAACTAAAAACCAGCAGCTTGGATATTCTGTCTTGAAAAACTGGATCCAGCTTTCCAGAATAGTTAACTTTATATCTACCCTAATTTGTTGATAATTAGGAGTGTATTTACCAATCGATGCCCCTGAACATTCATCCAGTGAGAGATCTAGGTCAACCCTGATCAAGAAGAATATTGTGTTGTATTGAGAAAGGTATTTTCTCTCCCTCCTTCCAATATGTACAACAGCAATAAATATCACCATTGATTAACCAGAGACTATTTGAAATATGAGTATAGTATGTGGCTGTACAGCTGTATAATGTAGGAGTTAGTAAAGGTAATAAAAGAGCGATTCTTCTCTATTTCTTGTGGTAACATGAAAGAACATAAAGATTTGTCAAGAAATAATGAGAATAAGCCACTTTGGCTAGGACAGCCAATTGTTTTTCAGTTACAAGTTTCTCTAAGTTACTGGTTTTGTAGGGACATCAGATATAAAATGTCAGAATTAGATTTATCGAGGTAAAATGACAAGTCAGTGCTCATTTCTATGGAATTTAATCAAGAAATTTCAGTATAAATCAACATGGAAAACATTATCTTAATTATTAAAGCCGCCTTGCATATAAATATTCTGTTTCTGAAATGTGACTTTTCATCTCCTTCAGCTCTGGAAATCAATAAATGGGTTGAGAAGCAGCTGTGGGCTGTGGAAGAGGCTCCCCCTTACACACCTGGAAGGATTTATTTGGGGTAAAGAAAAATAAGATGTTGGCACTGGGCCTAACTTATGGATGGACTATAGCAGGGAAGATGCTGATATTTGCTGTCTAACCTTTCTGTGAGGTTTCCTTTAAGGATACATCAAGGTTTCTCCTAAGGTTTCTCTGCCAGATCCTGTGATGACATTAAAGAAGCTGTGGGCAGGTTGCATGGTTTCCTCATTGTTAAAGGCAATGACCATCACATACTGGTTTTTTCTCTTAACTCTAAAATAAATGCTGGAAAACCAGTGAGAACTGGAGTTGATTTGAAACATTATTCCCAGGACAACAAAGCTGGGAGAGGAGAGATTTGCTGGAATTTATTTATAAAAAAAATGTGGTTTTGAAGTAACCACAGGCTGACTCTAATGACTTCACAGGAATCAGGCAGAAACCTAATCATGTATATTTAGCTCTCCCATACCATGAAAGGGGGAAAAACCATTAGTTTACCCATATTTTTAAACATTAGTATTATACCCAGCGCAAATTACAGTTTAAGAAGATATTTGTTTCTAATAAGTTAGCTTAGGATCTGGGAGATGATGGAGGATGTACTCAGGGAAGGCAGATATCATCAATATTGTTTTGTTCACAATCAGGTTTGAAACAATGTTCAGACGCCCACAAAAATCTAACAAGGCCAAAAAAAAAAGGCAAATTAAGCTGAAAGGAAATTTGAGTGATTTAGAAATATTCAAATGATGACAATGAACTCAACAGTGTTCCATGCTCCAAATGCCTTTGGAAAAATTTCAGTTGAATGTCTCCTGTTTTTTAATCACCATTTCACTCTGAAAACATCCTGATCTCTCCATGGTTCTCGGAATTTTCCTTTCCCTGCTAAGCTCCAGGTCGTTTGTTTTACTTTGCAAATTCAACCCTGTCTCCCCCTGAGTAAAATAGAAGCCTCTATTCTACTTGCAAAAGACAACGCTTTTCATACATATAAAACATTTGCAGGTGCTACAGTATGATTTAATGGACAATGAATGATGGATTCATAATACTTACTATACCCTTTCTTACGGATATTCTCCAGGTTTTACTATTAACAGAGGTGTTTCAAACACATATAAAGGGGATGTTTTCTTTCTCTGCATGTACATGAATCAACAGTTAAACTACTTGAGGCTTTTTTCCCCAGGTTAGAATGTTTTAATGTACTTTTCCTCAATGTGTACTTAGGGTTTTGGGGTTTTTTTAATAATGGTAATGTGATGGCACTTGATTAAAAACAAACAAAACTGATCAGCCAACAGCTCCTCTGTAATCCCAAATGCAATTCTCTCCAGTTTGCTTTCCTGAGAGCAAGACTGGCTCTTGGTATCTGCCATCTGCTTCCAGAAAAAAAACCTGTCCTGGTAATTTCCTCATACATGGTAATTTTATTGTTTGTGCTTTCCTCATAAGGAAAAGCCAAGACATTTGAAAGTTTCTAAATGAATTAGAAATTTGTTTTTAAGAGTTATGAGGTTTGTTCCTGCCTACCCACAACGGTTTTGACAGCTAAGTTTTAAGGTCTGCCAGGGGTTGCAAAGATAGTCCCTCTGCATAACAACAGAAATCAACAGCTAGTGTTTAATACGTATTTCTGCCAGTCAAAGAAAGCCAAGCTTTATTTCCATGAACTCAAGAAATTTCCTAAAGGTCAACATTACTCTTTGTGTAACGAGGTCATCTATTATGTTCTATTGACTCCAGCTGCTCGGGGAATAATTCGCTTATCTCCTTCCTCTATTTCAGTAGAGCAGTTAAATTAGAAAGTATGACCTGTTCACTGAACGAGAACCAGTGAGAAGGATAGTGCTCCTCACCTTCCTAGGGAACAGGCTCTTCCTGGTTTTACTGCAGTGGGGATGGGTGTTACACACCCTTTTGTATTTCAGAGCCCCCAGACAGGTGGGATCACAGGGTGACCAGCGGTCACAGGTACAGCCGTGTCACTTGACAAGTGTAGGAAGAGTCTTTACAAATGAACTTAAGCACGTTCTGCTGACTGGGGGCAAAAGTTTCGTTTCATTTTCTGCCTCTCAGTAGCCAGAGTGAAGAGAAGAGTGCTTTTACAAGAGGAAAGAAACCAGAATCAGCAATCACTCAGATGAAGCTGCTGCCAGGTGTTCAGTGCTCGGAGGAAGGCGGATCCACACAAGACACACAACTGAACTAACGCTTTGGACCTGCTTCATCTTACAAGCTGAATGTTTATATTTTCCCTCTCCCTCCTCTTGCAAACGAAACAGTTCAATTCACTGCAGAGGGAGGACACAAATTAATTGATCTCTCCCAAGAGTTCATTTCTATCAATAGCAAGCTGTTAGCCAAGCCCTTGCCAGCCAGTGAAAGGAGCCACACGTTAGTACTGCACCATTAATGTGTCCCTAAACACGGGGGAAACATCACTGGTGTTTGGAAAAGCAGCAGCAAAAACACAAGTGACATTTCTGACCAAAGGAAACAAGCAAAGGAAATGGCTCCTTTACCTGAAAGTCAAAACTTTTCAGGTAAACTCAGGCTTAGATATAGAAAGGTGAAGGGTGAAAGCCAGAGTGGCAAATGCCAGCTGTGCCACTCTTCTACCAGCCTTGGCTGAATGTCTTACTCAGGAAGATACACTAAAATTCCTGTTGGAAATTGATTGTAATAACTTTAACCTGCCTAACTAAACACTAGACGTGTATCATCTAGGAATAGATATTTAAGCAAAACGCAAATCATACACCAAAACGGACTTCTGAATCAAACATCGAGGACAAAAGTCCTACTAAGTTGAAATCCATTACGTGTTGACATTTGACTTGATTAATTGCCTTCAAGCACATTGAATCCTACAGCCAGGATTCTCATTTCTTATGGAAATGTTTAAGTTCTGTATCTGCACCTGTGACCCAGAGCATAAAACCTGTTCAGTTTGTTGCAGTTCATAATGTGACAGTTGGATTTCATTACAGGTCTGATTGTCAAAAGACAACCTTATTTCCCTTTCCCCTTACTCTCGTATGACTGATGAAGCAAAATGAGGAAGACAAGATAAAACAGCAGCCAAAATTTTGAGAAGGAAAATGTTCAGCTCAAATGCCTGGTTTGTCAATCACAGTTACAAGCTTGTCCATTTTTCTTATTCTCTGCAAACATTAAATCAAATAAGAATTCTTAAAGCTTGCCAGTTCCTAGATACTCTTCATGCAGCGACTGCCAGTTTTGCTTCTAAGCATAAACTGGTAAACTGTGAAGGTATATGAAGCCAGGCTCAGGAAAATATATTTCATGGGAAGCATTTTCCTTTAATAATTTAAAACTGCATTTTTTCTTATCCCTTCCAAGGCTTACGCTATCTCCCTGTACTGTTGCTTCTGCTGAATTCCGCAGCACTAATTTATGTGCAAGCAGAAAGATTCATCACAAAATTTTTCTGTAGTGGCACCACAGTCTCTACAGAAGGTTTGACACAGAGTCTTGCGCACAGTTTCGAGTCTGAGAGACGAGGATTTTGGAATTCTGCTGAGTGAAGACAAAGCTTTTTAATTGGCTTTCCTGTTTAGCTGTATTTCTTTGAGAGCGGCTGTTCCTTTGCACCAGAGGATGGGTGCCAGGTAGCTGTTTTCCACAGCTCATCACTTTTGAATTCCCAAAGTGCTGGAGCTGAGATTGTGCCATCATGGCACTTCATCATTTCTCTTGTGCTGCCACTTTCAGCCATCGGGTTCTTCCTAATCTGTTATCTCAGTCCAAAAAGCATTACTGCATTTATGTGCATTTACACATGCTTATTAATTCGTTTAATCTAAAATCAAATATCACCTCGTTTTTGTACCCAAGTACTAAAACCTGAAATATGCCTCTACCACCATAAAGCTGCTTGTGAACAACGAGGAGCTTTTTCCCAGCCACCACAATCTGGCATCCAATGATCTCTGCGAGTTGCACATTTAATTAGTCTGAGAAACTCATTAAGGTATCTGGAATATTAAGATGATAGCATTGTTCTAAGTAGCACTGTGCACAATCTAATCTGGCAGATGGCACGGGCTGCTGACACCTGTGCTGCTTTGCCATCTTGCTGACAGATACAAACAGTCAGCAGTATAATTGTAAGATACATAATCATAAAAGAGGGCCCAAAAATAAAATACCCATCAAATCTTCTGTTTCCCGGACGCCTGTTTGTTCATAAAGAAGCATTTTGTATTCAATCACTGGCTCTGAAACAAGAGGTGCACAGGTTGAGGTTCTGTCATTATTTCTATAAACACCACTTAAGATTTTATGCTCCGCTCTGCTGAGGGGCCAAGCACATCTCCCTTCTGTGGGAGTGACAACACGGTGCTGCCGGGGTCAGGAGAAACTTTATTCCTCCTCACCTGAGTGCTCAGATGACATATTCACTTTTGCTCCTCATTAGTCCAGACTCAGAGAGTACTTTCAGCGCTCCGGGGGATCTGATTAAAAATGGACAAGCTTTACGATGCCGCAGCTTGCAACTACTTTGCCTCTCCTGATAACGCTGATGTGATGGCAACTCTTTTTCCTCTCCAGCAAATTGCAAGGTATTTTTAGGTTTTAAAGAGAGAGGCATAACCCAGACAACCCAAAGTTAATTACCAAAGCTTCAGGCACATGGTGTGCCTGAAATCATATCGAGTGTCAAGAAAAATGTCATCTAAAGTGTAAGGTTTCTTATATGTTTTTGGGAAAACGGTGTTTTGCTCGCACACCTCAGTAGCAATGGTAGACAACAGCATAGTGTCAATTCACAGAAAAGGAGGAGAGAACAATATATGTATTTGTGTTAGAATAAGCTTCTAAAAGAAGCTCTACCAATAAACATTCCTCAAATACCTAATCCCTTGTAAAGTCAAAAAAAATCAACTTATCAAATCTCCTCAGCATTTCCAAAATACCCCACTTCCTTTTGATTTGCTGGTAATAAAGTAGTAGAAACATATTAGTTGGCAAAATGCCTTCTTAAAAAGACTCAGTGAGGTTCAGGACTGCCTCAGTTGCCAGAACTATGTCAGATCTCACAGCCTGGTGGGCTCTTTGTTGCAGAACCCGATGAACTGCCCTTCCAAAGAGTGAGGCAAAACTTGTCTCTGATTCCTGGGATTTATTCTCTATCATCCAGTTTATTACTGCAGGGATGAAATAGAGCACTATTCTCATGGAGAACTTGGTGTAGTAAATGTTTCTCCCCTGGACCACAAGTCTTATCTAGTGAAATCACAATTTGTGGTTGACCTTTTAAAACCCACTCACATACTTTTACATAAAGTTGTTCCAGAAGCTTGGATTGCTGCAGGTAGCTTTGTTGGAAAGTAAACTGCAAGCTTTAGTGCTGCAGTGTTTGGGGGTTCTTTTTCATTACTGAAATAAACCTGGACGCCTTCCACCGATCAATGCTGGAAATTAATTTCTTGCATTTCCTGCCATAAATATGTCTCATCAGCTCTGACTTTTTGTACCATAACCCCAAAAGGGCAAAGTATGCCAACCCATGCATGGTGACAGCTATTGGCAGCCAATGTAATGCCATCATGTTTTGGGAAAGCTTGCACATTTTCACAAAACTATCAGTGTATGTGTGTGAGTGTGTGTGTACATATATATACATATTTATCTGTGCCAGCCATTACCTCTTGTGGTGTTAATGCCACATTTTCCATTTCCTCAGCTGGATCTTTCATCCTCATGTCAGAGGTTAGGCCTCACCAGATTAGAATTTTGCTATTATTAAGTATTCTTTCCCACCAAAGACAGACACCTTCCCTGCCCTGTGTGTCAGAGCCACTGCCCTGCAGTGAAGGATGCTCTTGCAGAGGACATGGTGATGTACTTCTCAGAAAACTAATGGTGTGTTTTCCTTCCCTGAGAAGACCCTGAACAGCTCCTGGCGCAGCACAACAGTTTCTAAGCTTAAGAAAACAAAATGCTATAAAAATACCACATTACTCTTCTGATACTAGTTTTTAATTTCCTGTTACTGCAATACTTATTTATTAAGAGCCCATAGAGCTTGTCCACTCAGTTAGCTTATATAGGCAATGCTAACCTTGTGTGATATTTTCTTAGTAAAAGAATCCATACCCGGCTGGATGTTTTAAATACATTAAAATTAGGTAGATTTTTTTAATAAAGCCATATAAAGAAAATTAGTATACTGCATGACATGTTTTATCAGTTCCGAGCAGATCTTTATAAATATAATTAACAAATTAAATGAGTTCAAGGCTTGGTCCCTTGCAATAAAACCCTTAATTAAGCTAAACAAAAACAATTGGTCAGATGTTTGAAAAATGTCATATCTCTTCTATCCCACTTCTGAGGCTGGTCCACAGTTTTTTCCCCTTCCAGGACAAGTCTTGTTACACTTTGGCTCAACAAGCTTTTCTCATGAACTCTCTCCACCATAAAGCATTATTTATTTTGATCAGATGTACAAAGGGAAGCAGAGAGAGGGCAGTTGCCAAGAAACTAAGTGAAACCAGAAAAACCTAAGCTCTCCCCAGACATAGGTTCATATTAATCTTTGTGCCCGGGGGGGAAAGGAGAGAGCCTGAAAGACTGCAGAAGAGCAAAGTGTCTGAAGAAAAGAAACAGCCTGTTTCCTCTTCAGAACCAAAATAAAAGAACTCACAATTATCAATGCTCTTTTGCAAATTCAATACATATGCTCCAGTCAGATTAGGCTGTTTCTTAGCAGGAATTTGTGCTGTTTTATTTCATACAACCAAACACGGATGAGATTTGTTTCCTGCGAGGGTGGATTTGCCAGTTATAATGCAAAATATGCATCTCCTAAGAAAGCCATGCCTTTCCAACTTACAGGATTTCAATTTTTGATAAACATCAAAAGGAAATGAAGCCATGAAAGACCACAGAACTCACCCTAGTCCTAGTTACGCATTCTCCACCTACAACCTGTGCAGTTATTTTCTTTTTCACATATAGATTCCATACTGCATCAGGATTATTCTGTAAGGCTTGAATTCAGAAGCTGCCTATCCTTTTAAGAAGAATTTCAAGAATGAGAATTTCTAATTTAAAATCATTTCCTTTTGGGGTACCATTTGCTCTGTAAAGGTTAAAGTCATCCAGTCTTTAAAAAATAATAAATTAGAAGTGGCTACCATACTAATGTGGATTTTTTCTTGTGAGAGCTGCTGTAATTATTAGCTGTCCTTCCAACAGAGCTGATTGCAGAAGATGATGTTAGACACATGCCCGAGGTGAGGGCAAAAACCAGCAGTATGCTATTAGCTCCCTACTCTGTCACATTACTTTTATGTATATATTTCCCTTTAAAACCACATTTTTATTCCAGGCTGGTACAGTGGACAATCAATCCCCAGGCATTTGGAAAGGATCTCAATTTGACAGCAGGACGTACATTCTTATTAGTTTTCGGAATGTGAATGCTCTCTGGATAGCCAATTCCATTCTCAGCACTTCACTGGGAGATTTAAGAAAAGAAGATTATATTTGAACCTAGCCTAGCAGGAAGCTTCCAGCACTGTATTTTGGGGCTTTTCCTCTGGTCTTCCCAATCTCTTGCCACTTGTAGAGGTGACACAACTCTGATGAGTATTGGAATCTTTTGGTAAGAGTCACGAGTGTTACCAATTTTATATAAGGTGCTGTGCATCTTAAGGACAGAAATCTCTGACAAACACAATTTCTATTTCCAAGGAATTATGGTTTTGTGGGCACACTGTCTTTTAAAGCCCATACTTTTAAAACTACCAGAGCCTGAAGAAGGACTCTTCAGATCCTGTACTTCCAAGGTTACCAAGAGCAGTGCTCAAGGCATCATTTGTGTTCATCACTTGGCACTTTGATTTTCTGATTAGGAAAGCATTGACATGGGAATACAATAGCTAAATACCAGGGAAATCATTAATCAAGAATCTCAAGTATTGTCAGATCTGGCTTCTCCCTTAGATCATTACATTCCTGCCCTATTCCTTTCCCACATCCCCTGTCTCTGAACAGGCATCACCTACCACTGCTGGAACCACACACCCTGTGCAGCTGAGGAGGGTATATCTTTTTTGAGGCAATACATTTGAGCCAAAGGAAATTACACAGTTCATTTACCATCTATTTACTTGTTAAGTGACTCAGTCCAATCCTTTCCCATTTTAATTTTCATCAATGATGCAGTGGCTGGCTATTCTCTGCGTTCAGAGAGGTTTCATATTGAGTCACTGAACTAAGTGATGAGCAATGCTGAGCTCCCAGATCAAGTTTTCCTGTATGATTCACACCCATCCTGACACCATTCACACGTCTGGATTGCTCCTGGTAAATCAACACTTGTTTACAAAATGATGTGTTTACTCCCAAGAAAGCAAGGGGGAAGATTGAAAAAATACATAATTCCTTTTTCAGTTCATTCAGATTTAAGGACTTAGTTATTATATCAACATATTTATTTCTGCTTTATTCTTAGATGCTGAATATTAATAGCTCATTAACAAGCTGTTAACATCCATTGTGACAAAATACGAATAATTTATATGTGGATAGAGCATAAAGTGGGTTGTTACCAGATTTTGGGGAGGTGTGGGGAGGTGGGTGAGAGAAGCTTGTCCCAGCCTGTAAGGAACAGATGAGTGCATGTTGTACATGAAGTCAAATTGCAAATCTTAGTGGGGTTTATTATTAGCAAAAGGACTTGGTTTATTTTCTGACAAAGCGTGGTGGGGAGGGAGAAAAAGCAAGAGAACTAAAGCCTGAGAGTCAGACACTGGTATGTATTTTATTAAAGAACTGTGTGAATCTCAAAGCCAGACCCAGTATCCTTCCAGGGCAAGCACTTTAACCTTCCACTGCCAGTCAAAGATAAACTTGTTAGAGCCTAAAACCAGGATGTCTTCTAATGGCTACTGCAGCCAGCTTTTCATCCACCTGCCTTAAAAATCTGGGGCTGTCTCTGATGTACCACAGAAATACACTCAAATTACAAAGAAAGGATTCAGACTTGCATGACATGGAAGGGAATAGACAAGGCAGTACAGCATCACTGGCTAGAGACAAAATAGAGCCTTCTCTGCCCTCAAACCCCATTTGTAAGAGGCTGTTGAGGGAATGACAGACATGAGCAATGGGGGGAAATTACTCCTATTTCACTATTCCTTTGGAAAAGTAACTTAAAACTCTACCTTGTTAGATTTCTTAATTGTTCAGTGCCATGCTTTCCCTTTCAAAATAAAAAGTAAAAAAAACAAAGGCAAAAAACCTGCTGGTTAAGGTCAAATCCAGCAGAACTCGCTTGTAATCAAAGATACAATGGTGAAGTTCAAATCTGTGAAAATTCACTGATGTGCTTCACTAGGAAAACATACACCAAAGGAGAGTCTGACAAGGAAGTTCCTTCATGTAACAAAACCCACCATACACCTTCTATAAGCATTTTATTGAATCCCCCCCATCCACCAGGAACATCTTATTTGACATCAAGACATTGTACCCGCTCTGGTCTCTGTTCCCTGCAAATCCATTCCCTTAGTTGGAATAAACAAATTTTGAAGGTATTGCAATGTAGTAAATGCAATGCATTAAAAATGAATGGTTTGAAGAGGCAGGTCATGTAGTTTTTCCAGTTAAAGTACGATGGACAATCAGCAGTGGCTTAGTTCTGTTTACTTGCCATGGTTAAGGACGCCTCCAGAAGTGAAATAAGACCTAAGTAAATGCAGCATCACCAGAAAAAATCCTTCTACTACTCACATCCTTCATTATTTCCTGGGAGAAGGAGCTGCCTGAACATCTTAAGCTTATAAACTTGATGTACACAGAGGGACTTGAAGGGTACAATCCCTCCTGACTGATGTACAAACGCTGAAAAGTTCAGCAGTGCTCAAAGAGCAACCAAATCCCCTCTGTTGAACTTCTCTGAGTCTCTCTGAACGCTCAAAATAAAAAGGAAATTGTCAAATGCACAGCTTCAGATTTGGAGAGTACCCTGTTATCTGGCAACATATGCACAATTTGCCTGGACTAACAACTGATGAACGAGGTCCTGCTTCCCTGAAAAGAGCACATCTCTGCAGAAATATGCCAGTCTCAATGAAATCTTTAAAAAAAAAAAGAAAAACCTTTTCCTGATGTGTCCAGGGAGCCCTTTCTCCGGAAAAGGAGACAGTGAAAGCAAGAGATGGCATCACAGAGCAGACAATGTGATGATTTAAGTAACCCTCTGAGATAAGGGAGAGGTATTTCAGCTGCTCCTTCCTCCTGGATAAAAACGGGGCATCCCAGCAAGGGCCTTAACCACCAGCACCCTTCCCTCTCTCACTTATTTTACAGGAAGTGTTGACAGGAGCTTAAAGATGTATAGTTTAACCTGAGCAACTTCTGCCTGCTTTTGCAATCCATTATTGCAATAACTTTATCTGGAGTTTCATGTTTATAAACCCTGTTAATTTCTTTTTCCATTTATTGGGTAAAATTCCCCTCTCTACTACAATCACTAGCTTTCAAGAGAAGTAAGGACAGATGTATGGAAAGACTACTTTGTGTTGTCTTTGCTAGTAAATTCTTTCACAATTGTCTATTCTAGTTCAACTAAGAACTCTCTATTGTTTTTTTTTATTTTAAAGGATGCTTATTCCTAAGTAAAAATCAATTATTTATGTATGAACCCCTAAAGCAACACCACTAAGTCAATTCACATTAGCTTAACCCCAGTCCGTGCAATTTGAACACTTCAATATTCATATTGGTTATTAAGAACTGACAGTATTTCTACCATTTTACACTGGTGTGCTGGCACAGTAGTCAAGATGCTTTAACACACTGGTTTATCTAGTAATCTCATGACTTCAGAATTAGAGTGAAAATTACATACCCAGTAAAATGTGTAATAAGAGACATTGATGGTTTAGTTTTATTAAGGCATATTTCCCACGGAGCTGAATTGCCTATTTTTCCATGGGCATAATGTCTCACAGCTATCAAGAAAAATGTCTGTTATGAGCACTACGATGTGTGAACTGTCATAATATACATGGTTGTTTCCATGTTTAATCCTAAGCCTTTTCCTCTACTTCTTACTCACAGCATTATGTGCAGATTTCAGGATGCTCCACCACACAGCACACACCAATCTCTCCACGTCCCAGCTCCTGACTTTTTCTGGATACGATTGTTCCCTTGTGCTTTCTCAGAAAGAGGGAGAGGAGTGTATTTCTTGCAAACAGCATGAACACATCCTGATTGAGCTACAGCAACCATGTGGCACAGCATACACACACACATACTCTAAAAGAAAGTTCTCTTATGCTGAGCAGGGAAACAACCCACAAAAATACTCATTGAATTACGACTACAAATCCTTCAGAGATGGTATTTAGTCCCAAAATGTTATTTCTCTCTCCTGCAATAAAGCTGAGAGTTGATGTCTGTGTTTTCATTCTTTGCTCCTCAGCATCCAGGAACTCCCTGTTTCTGCACAGATCTCAACAGTGCAGTAGGACACCATCTTTATTTGGGATAACTTGTGCATAGTTGCAATATTTTCAGCTTTGTGAGGAGGCAGAAGAGTTTAGTTCTTTCCTACCTAACAGCATTTGCCACTTTTAAAAAACACACAGCAGGAGGTGGAGGAGAAAAAAAACCTCAAAAACTATTGGAGGGAAACCGCCCCTTTTCCCTCCTCCTTTTTTTGAGGGCGGGTGTCACCTCCTCCTGGTGTAAGGAAGGTGTTTTGTGCTTCCCAGCTTTGTGGAGACTCCAGCATTGCCTCTCACTCTCTGTATCAGCTCTTTGATGTCAGCTGTAGGACAGCTACTGTGCTCAGGAAGCAGAAAAGCAGAGAGCATTTGAAGTCAGGAGTTATGGGACGACAGCAGCTAAAACCATTTCCCTAAACAGCCAGCAAAACAGATTTCATCAGAGGGAAAAGATCGCAGAGTTTAAGAGATTTAGTGGAATTCAAAAGCCAGTCCCTAGGACAGATAAGGAAGCTGCTGGGAGACATGAAATAAATTTAGATAATTTCCTTTCACCTGCCAGGAGGGAGAAAACTATAAAAAGAAAATACTGCATAGCTTTAAAAGGCATTGTTAGGTTATATAATGGTTGACCATCAGCCATTTTCACATCTTATCCTCGACAAAACACGCAATCTTTTTTCCCAATTGCTGGCCCTTGAAAACCACACACTTGTGTATTTACTCAAATGTCTGCACCACACCCCATCTCCCTGCTGCTGAACTCAGAGCTATTGGCTAACTGAGATCCATGGAGTCCACAGGCTCTTATCTTTCAGGTGGGCTGTTTACCATAAATAATTTAAAATACACTATCTACTTTCAGTTGGTTTTTAGTTGCTCACTGTGAAACCAGATGGAAGGCCCTGAATACCAAAGCTTGTCTCCAGTCTTGTCTGTTTACCCAATCCCAGATTTTATCTCTTTCTACAGACTTCCTCTGTTACAGGTTCAGAAGACAAAATCTTCGGCAACACCACTGTTGTATCACTACATGTGTTAACAACAACTCTTTCCCAGTAACTGTATCTTCCCAATAAACAAACTACATACAAATCAAATTCAGTTCTTCGATATTCTTCTGCCAAAAATGCAATGTTTTCCTTAGGCCAGGTCCTTAAACATATGAGGTTAACTGCATGCCCATCTTGCCAGTCTTTCTCAATTTCTGGACAGTAACAAATAGTGTTTTCTAATCCTGTTATGAAGTGTAGGGTCACAAAACCCATGATTGTATTGCTCTGGAAATGCACCACGGGCCTGAGGCACTAATCCACTCGGTCTATTAGATTAGGTTTCCCTTTTGCAATTGCTCATTTATACTTTTAACGCTGCTCCCAGAGCAGGGGCCCGAAATCCGTCGTTAATTGCTCATGTTTAGGGTTTCTTTCTTGGTGTGACATGAATCACTCTTGCTATCACAATGGCAGCAAAGAGAAAATGTCCATTACCTTAGTTTACAGGGAAACATTATTTTTCTGAGACTAGAAACCACTGACATTTAAGCCCAGTAAATAGCTTTGATTTAGAAAAAAGAAAAGAAACAGATGTGCTGTATTATATAGGCAACATTAGCTGAAGCTTATTTTGGTAGAAAACTTAAGGAGGAGCAGGCAAGGAATAATGTCTTATTTCCTCTTTCCTATACTAACTGTTTTAATTAGCTGGGTGGAACAACTCGTGTTGTTTTAGCTGGTATAACACAATTTATTTTAACTAAATCTCCAAAATGTGGTGAGCTGTTAGAAAGATGACATATTAGTCTTGCCAAAGGTCTGTGGTGGGACAAATTACCTTGACTGCTTAACTATGGGCCTCAAGGCAAAGCTTGTGTGGAAATCACAGGCCAAGAAGAGAACAAGTGATCAGGCACATAGATGATGCCTTAAAAAAAACACCTACAGAAAAGTCCTGTTGGATACCTAAGCCACAGGACTAACTTTTCCTCGCTGCTCTAGTTAAAACAATACAGATTAAACCTTCTCTCAAGAGGAAGGGATTTAAAAATCCTATGCTAAAAATACAAAGGAATATTCAGAGATTGCCTCGATGTAACTATGAGGGTGATAGAGAAGGAGTTGCAAAACAAAATTAACAGCAACGAGTAACAAACAAACATCCCAGGAAAGGCAAAATCCTAAAGATTTGATTATAGGGAATAAATACCTCCTTGAAACAACTCAGGGAAAAGAAGAGAATCAGCTCTAGAAAGGATAGATCAGGTACCAATGCAGCACCATTTGGCAGCCTGCAAGAGTTTGGTCCTTACAGAGAGAAGCCAAGAAGCAGCAAGAGATTTTATACAGGAACTATAAAATGGATGTTGTAAGCACAGCTCTAGTCAACCTACACTAGCTGGAGATAATTTAATTCCAGGAACATCCTCGAGAAGCCATATAGTCAGACATTATATGGGAACCCAACCATGCCTGTGTTTAAAGGGAGGTGTTTTAAAAGCACTTTGAAGAAGAAAAAATATAGCCACGATGTCATATGGGTTTTAAATGTTGGGGGCTATGCAGCAGGTCTTTATTTCATATCGAGACCCCTGGTGGCCTAGTGGTTAGCGTGCAGGACTTTCACTGCTGCGACCACGGGTTCAAGTCCCCGGTCTCCTGGCCTGATGGAGGTCGTTAGCCCTGTGTGGCCATCCATCTATGAGAAGGTCACTCTAAACAAACCTACGTCCTGAGGACCTCACTGCCATTGTCCAAGCTTGCTTGGCCCCGGCAGATGAACCTTAGGATTAAAGGGTGGGCTCAGTTCAGCGCAGGCTGTGTCTCACCTAAAAAATCCATTGCGCAGGCTGGAAAGGTAAAAGACCTTTCCCCAAATCTTCGTTCGCGAAGATGGGCCATTATTATTTCATATCAGAGCCACTGATGCCTAGATTTCCCCCCCACATACTCTTCTCAACATCACAGTTCTAGAAAGGTATCAGCCTGGCTTGGCAAGATTCAAACAGGATAAAAAACACATACCACATTGCAGCTAATGTGATATAGAGAGAGGCTTAATAAAGGCAATAAAGAGTGAGAATAATAATGCTCCTCAGGTGGATTTGAAGCACAGAAAAAGAAGACAAAGTGCCAAGGGAAACAAGGGCTATACACCACAGCAACTGCATGACTGCAGGTTAAAGAAAAAGGTAAGCCCAATATCAGGAAAACCTGCATAAAAGAGTTTTTGCAGAGGAAAATGTGACACTTTTGTCACTTCAATCCCTTACAAATTGTCTGGAGAAAGCATATGAGCACATACTGCTGGAAGAACCAGAGTGGCACAGAGCAATACAGGGCAGATGAGTTGATGGAGTCCTTTCCATTCAGAGCCCTCATCCAACACAAAAACCAGCACAGCAGATAAATGAGAATTGCCCAGCCTGGACTTTCTATTTTTGGTCAGGTTTGAGATGCTGCTTAGCAGAAGAATAGGGAGAGAGGAGGGTAAAGCTCAGCTCCCCAGTGATAGAGTTCCTGCAGCTTTAGATAAAATGAAATATAAATATAGAAATGGTCCTTATAAACTTTAAAATGAAATCTCAAATTTGGGATTAAGACATCCCTAAGCTTTTCCCCAATTTTCTCCTAAAGGAGATCTTTTCAAGCTCAGGCATGTCAAAATGGAGATATCTGCTTCTATCACAAACTAATTTGAGCCAGCATTTTCAGCTCTGCCTAGCACAGAGATTAGATAGCCCAGGCAATTTTTTCTAGCAGGTCCCAAGCTGGAGTGGGATGATTGCTCCTGGTGAGACTTATGGAAAGTCATTACTGATTAGTGTTACTGATTGACAACGATTAGTACTCCTGGAAAGATAAGTCTTATCCTACAGGACATGGGTACAAAATATCAATTACACTCCGGGAATGGGTGGTTTTACACATTTTCTTGCTCATTTCTGGATGGAGGAGTGAAGCTACATCATTCTCCACTAGCATCCTGAAAAACTGAAAGGAACACGTTGAGAAATTTCACTCTTTCCACCCAATGCCTGTATTTCATTTCCCTATTTTTTCGCTCTCACACATCTTCACGGGCACGTGAAGCTGTTCAGAGGAGTTAAATGCACCAGGCTCTAAGTGCTGTCCTAATTGTAAGTATTCTGTGAATTCAGAAAGGCTGCACATTTATCAAACATGAAATGACACTTCACGGTGTAGGAAACCATCCTGGCTGCAGACAGTGACTGGGTGAACCGGTCAGCTCCAGTATTTCCTCACTCTTCAGCTGATGCTATTACAATTTCAGTGTCATTTCTTCACTGTCCCTTTCCCTGCTGGCTCACTGAGCACACCTTCCATGCTCAGGGTGATACCTGTATGGTAGGGATGTGCCACAGAAAGACCTCACAGATCTAGTTTAGGATCTCAGCAAAATTACCTGAAGAAGTTCCTTAAAATCAGAGTGGTCCTGAGCATTCCAAAGAGGCAAATACTTAGTTATCTATGGACTTAATTAGCAAAAGACTTATCTGTTTAGGAGCATTATGCAGGTCTGAGATAGCAGAGACAAACTTTCTGATAAGTTCTGAATTTTTAATATGTTCATCGCTTATATCCTTTTTGGAACAAACTGTGTTCTTTAAAACAAACCGAATGAACATTTGCAGATAAATTATTTACTGGTTTGGACAGGAAAACAAGCAAACTAAATGTTGTTCTGTAACAAGTCATTCATGTTCTGCTTCCAAAAGACAGAGCAGCACCTGTGTATGTAAACAGGCAAGAGTGAACTCTGCTTTTCCTTGGAATAGAACAAAAATTTACTGCCTCGACCGTGAACTTTTCAAAATGTGGATCTAAACTTGTCTTCTAGACATTGAACTTGCCAAAACTCTCTTCCAAGCAATAATAAAATACACACAGTCTATTTACATGAGGGGTGGTAAAATGTGACTTTGCAAGATAACATGAATTGCAAATTCTTTGTTTATTCAGCCTCTCAGAGCAAAACCATAAGCCTGTAGCTTACACACTGTGCTTCACCTTGCACATCCATTTTAGTTTAAAAAGTGCAATGTTGGCAAAAAAAATCTAATCAGGGCTTGTTTTGCATTGATTTTCTTTTTTGTAAGGTCAGATGCCATGTTTTGTGAACACAATTCTAATCATGTCACGCAGATACATAATTTTCTTCGTCTCCAAGAGAACTTCAGTGCAAGAACACCATGAGGACAGCTGTGACTACTTGCTGTCTTCCAATAATTTCCAGAGGAAGTTATTATTCAAAAGAGAAGATTTTTATTCAAACACATCCATATCATCCCCAGTCACATATTTGCACGTTTCTAATAACTCTTTCTGAACCACATAATTTGCTTTTTCAGCTGAAAGTGCCCTTATGAGCACTTCACACTTCCTTACCCAGGATTTCTTACACACAAGAGAACAAGACAGATGGTCAGATTCCACTGCAAGAAAAACAGCAGGTAGAAGCCCCCCCGAAAAAATCAGACTATGGTAAAGAACACTTGTTTTACTGTATATAAAACCATGTGTTGAGATAGGCACCTAACACTTACCACAGCTTTTTAGAGGACCTGGTACCATGAGCCAAATCTGCTCATGATGCAGCAGACAGAGAGAAAAAGTCCACTTAGTTAAAGAACAAGCAAGATTAGACAAAGTGAGACTGGCTGATTAAACAGAAAATTGAGCCTGGAAGTGTCCAGATGTTCAAAGATGACAGAACGGATAGAAAATACTATAAAATTATGTATTTATTTAGTTATGGTCTGCTCAGAAAATAATGACTCAGTTGGGCCTAGAGCACAGTTCCCTTAAGACAGAGGGAGCCATTGGATGTTCAGAGGTCAGTTTTAGAAACTTCAGGCCCAAAACTGCTGTGAATATGTGTCTTCCACTGATGCCATCAGCTCAGGCTCACATGTCCAATTCTTTTGGATATTGAGTTTTCCCATGGCATTTCAGGCATGCAGAAAGATAAACTAAACTTATTTGCTTGTGCTCCCTTGTTTATAATTTAACCAAAGCCTGTTTATGGTTCAACAGAATTCGGGTCAAAGGAAACACCATCTGTCTTCATTTTCCCACTTCAGCTGGTGCTGGGGGTGACAGTGAAGAGCTCTGTAACATTTTCTGATCATGACTCACTTTTTCATCCTTACACCAATATACATATTTCATTTTGTAATATATTGCTTTAATTCCTTTTGGTTTTGACCTGGTAAACTTGGGCCTAATATTAATCCCAAAACATACCCGTTGCCCAGTGAAGCAGGTCCCTAATGAAAAGTACATACAATTTCTAAACAGAAACCTTTCCAAGAGAAAGGAGAGACAACATGTGGGCAGAAACACTGCTACCCCCTGCCTGGAGACTAAAACCTTTTAGGCTATGCTTTCATATGTTGAGAACTCTTATCAAACACTTCAGAGAAGAGCTAATGCCAAACCAGCAATGCACATTCCTGTGCCCAAGGAGTTGGAATGTTTCATTCCTGTGTGCTCCTGATTTTCTGCTGTTACCATTTTGTTAGAATCTTTACACTGCTGGGCATTCAACACGGTCAATTTTGAAGGGCTGTTTAAAATACCCCAGTGTAGCTTGGGTTCAGTCTGTGCTTCACTCAACTCATGTAAGAGAGTGAAAATCCTTGACTAGTCGGTTTTATTTGGTTTGCAACACGATGAAAACCTTTCCTGCTTATTCTTGCAACCTTCAGCATTACCTAGATGCACATTTGCTATAAAGTCCTTGCTGTGATTTAACTGCCTGCACACATGCAACCTGAAAAACACTGTATTCCAAGTAAAAATCTTGCTCACTTTGGCAGCAGAGGAGCAGAAGCCTCTAATGGGCTCCCAGGATGCTCATGGAATTGAGTTACTGTCTCTCAGCTCCAGCACTGTGTGAGCCATGGTGAGTGGGAGCCAAACTCTGCGGTGCTGTCGGGATGGGACTGAGGGCCAGAGCCTTCCAGAGGGCCTTGCAGGAACACAAATCCCACTCCCAGTGGTCAAGGGCTCTCTGCTTTTGGGAAGCACCACTCTAGCAGCACCTCATATCCTGTCAGAGTCACATCTTGTACTGGAAAAGGTTTTTTCTTCCCCAGGATCACAGATTATGGGTAAGGAAGGAAAGTTTCAGAAGCGAGCTTGCTTTATAAACGATGGTGGTTTTTAAGCCATAATAAAATACTCAAGACTGAGTATTTCCAAATCCTTTCTTTCATTATTATCTCCATCACTTACCACCTTAGTGCACTGTGTGTTCATGGTGACACAATAAAACCCTATAGGTTGCCTGCAGCTGATCTATTAGGTCTATTCATCCTCACAATACAGAGTTCCTGAGAGCATTCCCTTAAAAAATCCCACCATAGATCCTGGCTTCAATTCCACTGGAATCACAAGAGATCTAAATAAATTGGTGTGCCTGTGAAAAGACGAGCATTTGTGTCAAGGTCTTACCTCTGGACTTCTAAAAGCCCAGTAGATTCCTAAACTTTTTTTATTTTCCAGAGTGCAGGCAGAACTCTTTCCCCCTTTCAACTTGTCACAGACACATCTTTTCCCATATTATGGGAGAAAGTTGAGGTTACTATCATCAGATTCTAGCACTGACTGTTAGAGTAAAAACTCACTTCTCCTATATCCCTTTTCCGAAAGAAGGGAGAACATCAAGAAAGATCCATCAGGGACGTTCAAAAAACTGAATAATGTCTGCAAAATGCCTTTCAACATGCACAAAATATCTGCATCTGCTTAATGCTCTTTCCAACAAACATCACAATTTCTGAAGTAAAATTTGACAGATAATTAATTGTGGGACCTGGCTGGCTGTGACACCCAGGTACTTAGCATGCCTGCTCTCTCATCTGTTAGAGAAACGGTACTTTGATTTGATGAAATTCAGTACACAGAAATAAGAAACTAACCCGTAATAAATTCAGATCTCTTCTTGATTATTATTCCCGTCTGATTACATATTTGGGATGAGTCAGTAAAGCTTTTTGCAAACAGCTTCCAGACTGCAAGCATATGGGATGTCTTGGAGGAAATGGTGCCAGGTACAGCCATATGTTGTGTTGCAATAGCAGATACATCCCCTACTCAGAGAATCCGTCTTGGAGGACTGCGAGATTATTTATTTTTTTGCATTCCAGCAGACCTGGAAGCAGTTCTGGCTCCTACTTTGTGAGTGGTGGTTTAGAAAACCTAGAACGGCTTCATCCCTCTGCAGGGCACCACGCACCACATGCCCTGGTTTTGAGAAATCTGTACCTTTAATGAATATCTTAAGATTAATGATATTTTAGGGCACAAAACAGCTGATTTCCTAATATCCATTCATTCAATATTTCATCTTCACATAGTCTGCAGATGTGTGCACAACATGAAACCACTGATGTAACTTCTCTGGTTCCAGTATTTTGGATTCAGCAGAGTCAGATTCTCACCCTACACATCACCATCCCATCCCAAACTGATCAGATGTTTCCATCTTTGTAACGTTCTGTGAAGTGGGGAAGGAAAACATCTGCTTCCTGCCTGGATCAGTACATCATAAATCCCATTAAGTGATTCACCCTGGGTTATGGGAGACGTGCAACTGCGAAGGAAATAGATCTCCTGTCTCCCACTGCAGCAGGAGCTTCGATTAGAATCAGATTTTGCCTCCTCCATCAGGCTCAGCTCTATTTTCCTAACCATGAAGGATAACCCACATACTCAGGCTCTCATCGCTTCTTAAGAGAACATCCACGGATCAAAGGCACAGGCTGCTGAATATCCCAAGTCCCGCCAATTCCATCCTCAATTCCACCAGGCCTTGGGTGCTCTTTATCATTGTTTGGTTGATCCTTTGCTCCCTCATGTCTATTAGGGATGTTCCTTTCCGGTTCCTTTCCATGCTGACAGTTAAAAAACGCCTTTGAAGTCTGTGTACAAACACTTTGGAGGCCAGAAATTACATTTTAGGAACCCCAGATTACAAACAAGAGAACCAGATGCGAGTTTCTACTTGTGCCTATCTCTGGGTTATTTTTCCATTAAAATCTCAGTGAGAGATGCCTCAATATAACAATTAAGTAATTGTTTTCTCTTGACATGCATTGCCATTCAAAAAAAAAATTGAACTGTAAATACATTCCTAGCAGGGACATGAGGCGTGAAATAGTAATTCCTCTTGTTTCTTCCTTAAATTTGCAGTCTAGAAACCTGTATCTCAAAGCTAAGTTATGTCTAATTCTCAAAACAACATGGATCTGAGACAACTGAAGCAATCCTTCACTTCCTTTCATTGATGTCTCAGTTACACTGCAAGAGGCAAACAAAATTTGGAAACATCCTAGGAAAAATATATCACACTATCTGTAAATAAACTGTTGCAGTCCACAGACTGCTATTCACAGGGTTCTCTGTGAGCAGCACTAATTAGTATCAGCTAATTAAATAATTTATAATTGCTTTAGCGACTGCACTAAAATGGACTTGAAGACTCAGTGCAAACATAAGCAGAAAGATATATTTTATGCTGGTTTGCTGCCCTGAGGTATTTTAGGAAGGATAAAAGTCAGGAGTCTTTGCCTTTCGAAGCAATAGAGTAAAAAAGAAAAGGCTCACAGTAGAAATTAGAAAGAGCATCTCTCTGAAACAGTCAGTTCTTTGTTTAAATTGGACTATACTTCTCTTTTTTTAACTATCCATTGGTGAAAGTTTCCCTTAAGAGTTGATCAGACAAACCTTGTTCACCCAAAACAGAGCCCTTACTTTCTAAAAATACCTTAAACTCTTATAATACCCTTATTGCCACCATCCTGAAACTGCTTAAATTTCAGAGGATGAAATGCTACCATTTGTAACAAATTGCATATTTCTCTTAAAGAACACATTTACCTTAGTGAGCAGAATGCTTTCAGTAGAATATGCCTACCTGGTTGAAACAAGCCATTAAGTTCGAATACATGGAATTTCCTGCCTGAAGCGCCTCATAATTAGCAGCAATAATAAAATTGGAGATAAAGCAAATCAAGGGAATTTACTTATCTGCTACGACTTTGTTTGTGTTTGCTTGCACCATATAACAAGATTTTGAGGTGTATTCAAAGGAATGACCAAAAGGATCTTAGGAAAGAAAACATTGCCATGAAAGGTACAGCAAAACCCTGGATCTGAACTGCTCAGTTCCTCCCAGCCTTAGAGGATATTTCCTGAGCAGCTGCACACACAGGGATGGAGCAGTCAGGTGTCCAATAATCCCAGTAATTAATAATAACTACTAAAGCGTAACAGACCTCGTTTTGTGACATCAATTATGTCTTTGGACACGACAATGAGTAGGTTAAAATAACAGACAGACACATATGGCCAGGTATGAGTTGTAGCAACTACCAGTGACCTCACACACAGGGTAATTCAATTTAGAAGATATTAATGGTCAAACTAATTCACTATAATTGCAGGCTGGAAATTATTTGCACTTTTAACATCAAGTTACATCTGTTTTTTTCAACAACAAGCATTAATTATCGAGACAATGCAGGGAAAGATCCTATTTCATTAGAGACATATAAACAGAGCTGAAATATAAAGATTAATTGTGGAATCATGATGTGGAAACAAGATAAACCTTAGTTTTCATATTTGTCACATAATGAGTGACAAAGGACAATGGCAAAGATAGAATGACACATGACATCAGAACATTTGCTTCTTCAGTCAGACAAGATCTCTCCAAAGAAATCCAACCCACGCTGCAAGTTCTGCAGTATAAAGCACATAGGGACTTTCTGACTACTCAAGAGGAGACCACGCTCCTCTGCAAAGCATCAGAACCTTAATTTTGGGAAGCAGAAGCCAGAGAAATTTGGAATTACCTCCCAACTACCCTTCTTGTCACAAGGTCCTGAGGAAAAGCAGGGAACCATTTGCTTCCACGTCAGGAACGCACTTTTAAAATCAAGTTAGACATGTCACTGCTGAATGTCTCAGGAATGCCAAGCAAAATGTGCCTCTGGCATGTCAGAAGTGACAGTATTCCCACATGTAGCCCCAAGCAGAGCCTGGGGAAGGCTCACTTCTACACACCACAGCTACAACTCTTTCTGTACAGTCAGCAGGATTAATTTAACCACAGCAGCAATAAACCAACAGGTGCTAGCCCTGAATTAAACCAGATGCTGGCCCAAAATTCAAAGGTTCTCCCTAGTGTATTCGAAGTTAAAATTACAGAAACCTAATTTATAAGTATTTTGGTATGGCCTTAACTTCAAAGGAATAAGAAATTTCTTTAATTATAATGATTTGCTGCAGAACAACACGCAGATGCTGCTTGGTTGTGTCTCCTTTACACAAATGATTGGGTTTTTTTTCAGATCAGACAGTGCTCCAACTCCTGGAGAAAGCTGAATGTGTAAGGGGATTTACTTCTCTGCAATGAAGTAGTGCAACTCATGTAATATTAGGATAAATACATATGCTGTACATACTGTTTTAATACATCAATCCACCCTGTCCTTCTCCCAGAGCATGCTAAAACCAAAGTGCAGAGTCTCCATCTCTTCACAATCCTCCCCTTCCCCATCCAAGAGTGGAGATATAAGGAACAGATGCTACTTACTTATTTCATGCACCCTATCAGACCAGTCTTTGACCCAGCACTGGATTTGTCCATCATGATAATACTGTAGCATTTCATTTACACTTTGTGATGAAAAATTCAGAATCAGTTACTAAACTACCTGACCACCAAAACATACATTTATGCTTTTAAGCTTGAGCCAACCACTGACAAATCAGCAATTCATAAGCTATAGAGGGGTAAGGTAGGATGACAGATTTACATCTTAAATTTATACCACATTTCTTTTTTTCCCCAAAAAGTTTGCTGCAGAGATGTTGGTTTAAGTTCACATTTTAAAGTCCTACTGGTAAGAATTGATGCCTTTAGAGATCCCTCCACCCTGATCCTCTGACCTGACACCAGTGAGAATAATGAATACTTTCATCCCATTTCTTGCCTCTGAAGAAGTTCACCCTGATACCAGCAGGAAATCAAAGCCTGCCTCAAAGTCTGGACTAGCACTAGGCAATATTTTCTGTGGGTATAAATTAATGCAGTTTTCAGTGACAGTTTCTGCAGTTACATCAGCCTCTGATCCCTCCTGCTGTCTCCCTTTGCCTCAAAACGTGTGTTGTACCTTTTGGAGGGAGTACAAGATCCTCTGTACAACTAAAGTAGGTCCAGAAACTGCAACCTGGTGATTCAGAAAGTGATGGAGAGGGTAAACAAGGCAAGGTGAGGCACCATCTGTTCTCTGGGAAGGAACTGGGGATGATGCTCTGCTTTTCCAGCAGAGAGCTTGGAGCACCTGCAGCCTAACCTGGGCAAGCCAAGTTTTCATTCACCATTTGGGATCAAGGACATAGATTAACTCACAGAATATCTGTTGCCTGTGAACAACAAACAATTAAAAAAAAAAAAAAAGAAAAAAAAAGATAAACCCACGAAAGATAGCCCCCAAAACCACTCAAGAACAACCTGGCTGTTTTAATAAGCTGAAGCACAGGACAGGGTTGTTATAATGATGGTTATGAATTAAACCAGATAAACTGCTGAAATAAAAGGATTCTTTTATGTTCTCTACTTACATGCAAGATATGTAAAAGATATAACAGGGCAATGGAAAATCCCAGTCAATACTGATATCTACTATAATTTTATTACATATCCATTTGTTTTGGCTGCAGCTCAAAGAGAACTCTTTCCTCTCTCTGAGGTAAGAAAGACCTTTGGGTTAATACGAGTACAATTTTGGCAGCCGTTTACCGCGACTCACGGCTTTATCCCCCCCTCCAACGCTGACCTGTGTCGCCGCTGAAAAGCACGAGCTCCTGAAGACGCGGCCACCTGCACAGCCCGTGACAGAACGTTCCGATCAAGGAGCGAGCGCCAGGAGGTGGCAGCAGGACTCAGCTCAAACCCCACGGAGCGATGCTCGGGATCAGCGTGCGCGGCAATTTGTCAGCGCTCAACAAGCGGCGAGGATCCTTATCTCGCACCTACCAAACGTATCTCGCCAGAGATCACACAGCCGAAGCCAGGGGACACCACACATCTGACCTGCTCTGCTGCAGCCAGCCTGATGGGAATGCTTATTGTTCCCAGAATGATCAAATATGAAGAGATCCGCTTTTAACGCAAAGCTATCTACAAGTCACATCTTCAAAGACATCCTAATAAAATTCATCTGATGCTCTAAAAGTATTTTGGTGGCTGTTTTCAGCACTGGAATTCTGCCAGAGCCTTGACTAGTGCTTCAATGCAATGTCCAAGCAAAGCCTGGGAAGCAGAGAGAGAACCCCATCATCCCCCTCCTGTATTTAGGCTCTGCTATTCCCTGCTCTCCCAGGCCTGGATTTTATTGATTTCTCTGCATGTCCCCCAAGAATATACTCCAACCAATAACCTGCTACAAGAAAGGCAATGACCAGGTTTCATTTTTTCCTTGCATTTTAGTAAATACTAACGAAGTGTAATCCCTACTTTTTCTCTTTCTAAGATACTACCTAAAAGGCTGTGTGACTCTGACTATGGGAATCAAAATCTGTTCATCTAAAATTGTATTGTGGTTACCCTAAAGCTGTCTCATGAATAATGGTTTAAATAAGTTTAAGAAGGTACATGAAAAGTAAAAGTGTTTAAGGAAGAAAAGTAACTAATTTAAATTAGTGGAAACCAGGAGCTTTAACTCAAACGGAATATAAAAATCCATGGAACTGTTTTATATTGTAGATTTCTGCACAAAAGTTTCCAAGTATTTAAGGAAAGAATAGAAACAAACTAAAGATTGCTAAGGAATGGGAGCCCAATCCTGAAATATGTTGATCATTTACAGTTCATAGAATCTAGTTCAGTGTCAGCAAATACAGGTTAATAATTTCAAGCTTAGAGAGTGACTGAGAGACAGAAGGCAGCAAATAGGAAGACATCTCCATTTTTTCCCCCAAAACCTGGTAAAAATGAGGTCTGACTAGACCACATTATTTTTTAAATATTACTTAGATGACCACAGAGCCTTATAATTAGGGTATAAACCTAAAATATGACAGCTCTATTAAAGACTCTGAGAAATTAACCCAATTTATAAAGTTTTCTGAAAAAGAGTCAAACAGATGCTTATAGAAAAGCAGATGTAGAACCACTAATTCCATTTCAAGCAGCAGCAGCAGCAGCAGAGAACTCCTACAATATTTACTGCTACTATTACCAACAGTAATACATGAATATGCTGCTATTAGTTATAAACAGCTACAGGAATAATGTCACCAAAGATGACACACTCCCTGCTGAGGTTTTCCCTTGAGCTTTTAACCTTATCAGTGTTCTGAGTACCAATACATCTAATTTATACTGTTTTTTCTTTATTTTCCCCATTTCTATGGGTGTTGTTTTTTCTCCAGCATTATACTTTATTTTTCTTTCAACTTTTTCCACTTTCCACAGCTATTGGGCTTCCTGTTCATGTAACATATTCCTCTTAAAGTCTAACCTGTACCAGCATTTTTTTTTAGCTTCATCTTTTTATTCAAACTGATTTCACTTGGGATTTCCCTCAAATTTATTCCTGTTTGTGCTGAAATAAGTCTTAAGTAAATGGAGTTTGTTACTTTCAGTGTTTCTGAATACCAGCCTTGGCATATTTGGCATTCATCCACCTGAGTGGTAATTCTGTTTCCAGCCATCATCTATGCTAAATTTTTATGCTAACTGTCCACAACTATCATGGAAAAGACTAATAATATTTATGGGCTATTTTTCTTCCTTTCTATCATTAAAAAAAATGGTTTTTTGTAGTCAGTCAAATATTTTAGTAAATGATATTTTGATTACAATAGTAGAAAAAAGGATACTGCCATCAAAAGCAAGTTCAGAAAACCATTAAAGACATATCCAGGAAGAAAACACAAATCTAAATTCAAAGATGCTTCTGGTTTTCCAGATAATTATAGCTGCCAATTTTAATTTCTTCCAGCTCAAATGCGTTCAGAGACAAAAAAGTCCCAAAACAAGTCTGAAAAAAAATTATGCTTCACTAGAATTTGCATATTTCCGTTCAATTAAAAATTAATTCCATTTTAAATTAATGGTCCATATCACCTTTTCATATAGTCCATTTCTTTTTTTAAATTTGTTCTCTCCTGCAAGAAAAAAAAATTTTTTTTCAAAAACAAACTGACTGATTGACTTATGCTGCAAAATCCATCAATCAAGATGCCCTCTCCTGTCAGGGAACCAAGTTTAGTCTTTTATCACTGTAATATAAATAACTGTCATGCTGAGGAATAAATAACAAAAACTGCATTCACAGAGGTATTCAGATACCCTCGTGATAAGATTCTCCATAACATGATGTGAAATTTCATATAAAACTGGAGAGGTCACAAGTGAAAACAGACTTTCAGTCTGTCAGCCGTGCATAAAGGTTGTATTCTAATGCCAGCCTGGTGACTGCACAAGGGCCAGAACCCAAATTTGATGTGAGTCACACTTAAATGAAAGGCTGTTGAAAGCTGGAGCTGTTCAACCAAGGGTGTTGCAAGAGCAGACTCTCTATCTGCACCCCCCAGCATCCCCCCAAAATTCCAGCAGCTGCAGCAGAACTATGCTCAGAATAGAATGTCAAATTTTATCAACGCTGGGATCAGATGTACAATGATAAATTTATGAATTGTGATAGTGTTTGTCTATCCTGACTAACTGTAATCAACAGGGCACAAAATTGAACTGAAAAGTTGCATTAAAATGATTCCCAAAGGCTTTTTTGTACTGAAATCCTACGTAACAGAAAATAAATGGGCTCACTGTGCATTATCCATTATTGTCCACTTTTTCATTTTCTCTGTCTATTTGCACTGGCAACAAAAAGTTGGCCCTTTGATGTTCTCCTCAGCAAAATCTGCTGTCACTTCCAGCAGCAGCATCTCCCGCTCCTTTCCGATGGAGTTAGGAGCAGTGTGGAATTGCAGAGCTGGCGACTTGTTGCAGTGGATGATTGTGGAGCCTGATAGAGCAGAGCTGTGACATCAGTCAAAAACCCAGTTGTCCAAACAACTCACTTGTGCCCGTTTTGGTGATGGTGGAAGGCATCAAGGTCTGGCAATGAGGGGCTCTGGCTCCAAACCTGAAAGAACTGGGTCACAAGCGCTGGCTCTGTCACTAACATGTTATGTGAGTCTGTGCAAATCAGTTAATCCTCTCCCCCTTCAGCCCCTGTCTGTTTAGATCCAAAGTGCTTTGCATCACTGCCTCTCAGTATTGAGACACTCTCAGCTCCTTGGAATTACATGGAAAATATCTTACATGATATTTTCATTTTCATTCTGTGTAGATAATGTGCTTAGCACCAAAAGAAATCCCCACAGCACCTGGGGCTAACAAAGTTATGCTGAGGTAAAAAACTACTGTATTTAAGAAGAAATGTCTTACAAAGAGTCTGGAAATTATAAGTGAGAACAGTCAAGCTTTTAATTACAGCTAGAGCACCACCTTTTCAGCAAAGTTTAGTAACTGCCAGGATTTTGTCGGCCTTAGCAACATTCTAAGTTAGGAGTTAATGATGGTGCTGTGGCCAAAACTGTTTTTGTGGAAGTAAAAGTTCAGTTTTAGTAAAAAGACTTTTTCTTTGAGGGGGAGATATCAGGGAGCTGCACGGTGGGAATGATGGCAAACTACATCCAATGAGCAAAATCTCTTAATCATGTAATTTTTGACCCGGGACATTTGCAAGATCAGCATCTTTAAATCATCTCCATCCTTGGTTCTGACAGTGGAGCTCGCAGTTAAGGTCAGTCCCTTTCAATGCATTAACACCTGAATCCACTGGGACATTTCTCTCATATGTCAACTGTTCATGATTCTACAGTCAACCCAAAATTTACTCTAAACCAATGCCGTAGTAAATGGGATGCACTGGCAGAAATGGCTTGTTTGTAGTCTCATTTCAAGAGATGTTGGGAAAAGTTAACTCTGAAACTATTCCTAAGCAAAAAAATCCATAATTCCTTTGAGTTACCAAATTGAAACAGCTGAATAGAAATAATGTCTTTATATATCTTTTTTTTTCATTTTGAAGTGGATATTTCAGACAGAAAATATTTTCATTAAATGTTCCAGTTTTGACAACATTTGCATTTCCCAAAAGAAAATGCCTGTCAAAATTTTCCAATCCCCTCTACTTCGTAGACTTTGGTAAATTCTATGTATAGATCTGAGCCTTCTCAGCAGTTATTTTCACTGAAAACCTCCTTCCCTGATTAGACAAGCAAAAATCAAAATACAACAGCATTGTTAGAAATTAGTATAATGCAATCAGCTGAAAACCAATCTAATCTCTCCAGCGTGTATTCTGTAATGAGATATATATACATATACAGAGAGAGACAATCTAGTACATAAACAGTGAGGAGGGCCTGTAAACTTTGGTTCTTACTTTTAATTTATAAAAAGGAGGGTTTGATGCTGATCTATATCCATGTCAGACCTTAAGGCAACATGCCAAGGAGCAAACAATGAAAAGGAAACAATAGCAACAGTAATAAGGCTTCTTGGAGATGGGTTTTTCTGATATGGAGAAGTGACTCCTGGAAGTGACAAAATTATTATTAAAACCTCAATTTTTGTGGTTCTTTGGAAAATATTTGCTGAGGCCCAGAGCAGATAAATAAATAATAAATACATTCTAAAATTAAGGAGGAAAAAGAAAAAAAACCCCTTGGTTCTATATGCATTTCACTCCACAGTTTAAAATTATAATTCTTTTATGTGATATAAATGAAAAAATTATAATGGCAGAGGCTTTCAAAACTTGAAAATTCCTGTTTTCCAATTTAGAATTTTACATGTTTAAAAAAAAGTTCTTCTATACGCGGTTCTCAAGAGTTTTGGGTTTTTCTTTCCTAGCTCTGGAAAACTTCACTAATCCAGGATCCACAGCATGTGGGTTTGATTGTTTTTTAAGGAATATAGAGAACTAGAGGCACTGTTAAGACAGTAATACAGTCTAATAACTGGAATAGTTTAATCCCATTTGAGCCATAGAATCTGCGCTGGACAAATTATTTCTGCTCTTGCACTTGACTCCGCTTGCAATTTGCAGCAAATGAAAACTGTATTCTTAGGTTCATTGTGAGACAAATTAGAAAGGAGAAAAAAAAAGGTCAGATCAAGCAGAATTTACTTTGAAAGGCTGGAAGAGGCATTTGGAGCAGCGGGTTCAAAATTTGAGCTTAGATTCACAGCCAATTTAGTACAAATCTGTAGAGCTGCAATTGCTGTTTGATCACTCCCCTGGCAGGGGGAAGGAAAGAGCAAAATACATTCACAGACTTGGTAATTGTCTAAGCAGAAACATCCCTGGCACACACTCACTTCCTGCAGAAAGAGGCATTCTCACTTTGTTAGGCAGCGAGGAAAAGCCCGAGTTGAGAATTCCTCTCTTCATTATCAGCTGCCATTTGTAAAAAGGTGCATACAATATTTAGAGGGATTAATGGTTCTCTGCCCTTAGTTTAGCTCGAGGAAGAGTTAGGTGTGCTTAAGAAGTTTACACCACACCTTGAGCCCAGCCATTCGGCACTAATTTAAAGCACAGTTTAATTAAAGCCTCTCCTGCCCCATTTGCCAATCAATGAGCTACAGCAAACAAGGGAAATGGAGCAAGGATTTCAGAGCTTCTGCAATGCTCATTATCAGTGGGATTTATGGTTAATATGTGAAGTCAGAGCACCTTAATATATTGGCCAAACTAACACCTGGTTAACACCTCCCTTCTCTTTACTTCTGGTCCTTGCCTGCTAAAGAAAAAGAGGACCAGAAGTGGCAGCAGAGGTGACTTCCTACACTCTGTCTCAATACCTGTTTTGTGCTCAACAAAAATTAAATGCTACTGAGAAAAATAGAAGATGGACATGGCTTAATTCAGTGTTAACCACTTGCCTTTGATCCCTACACCATACCAGAACAGACCAAAAGGTGCAGCATGTTGGTGGATAAGGTGTTGATGCTTTGAGTCCATTCCCACCTTATTAAACTCAGAGAGGTTCTGCCACGAATTCGGTATGAGCAGGATCACAAACTGCACATGTGGTAGCTGAGGTGGTTTAATCATTTACAGTTCTTTGGCTGCAGATGTCATTAAAATCTTAAGCTCAAGCTTTTTGTGTATGTGTTCATTACTAACGTATGAACACACTCTGCTCTTGTTACAATAAATTTCAACTTCATCTGATTTTTCTCTGTTTACTCGGAATAATCTGTTGCCATAGAAGAAGTTTTTAGAAGTCCATCCATTTGATATTAGAGTATTAAAACATCACTGGGCCGTAATTTTATGGTTATGTTATATGCACAGTTTCAGGCTTGTCACTAAAAGCTCAGAATTGCAAACCATTATAATTGCAAAGCAAATACAGAATTGCAAATGAGCGAAGAGTTTCAAAATAGAATGGTTGAAATTATAATGATGTTGATCCACTCAGTGTCAGTCAAATAACTGCTCATTTTCTTTAGAAAATTCTATTTAATTTTCAAAAGTAAAACTTTTTCCTCCCACATATATTATTTGTCCTTTACGTTACGCTGAACAAACAGGATTTTTTTTTAGAAAGTCAAAACATTTCCAAGTTTGTTATGATATTTGTATTATAATAAAAACGCCTGTGAATCTGGCATACAATGAGTAAAAAATAAACACAGGCTATTTTCTTTTGGAGAAAAATCATGCCCTGATCCAAGCAAGCAGTAGATACCACGCTCAGCTTTCTGACAGAAGAGTATTGCCCTCACACAAAACATTTCCACATCCTTGTGCAGCTACTGACAAAGAGAACTGAGCAAAATAAAGAATTGCCATATTCCAACTCCTCAGCACAGATTTGAAAAAAGAAATGAGGCAAGTATCACAACAGGGGAAGATGGAATTTGTACCTGCTGAAGACACTGCCAGTATTTTTCCCCTTTTTCCAACAGATCCAGCAGTGTCCACACCTACAATACACCTGGAATTAATCAGCAGGAGACTGAGAGTGCAATAACCACCACAACTTGCACGGTGTCAGAGCCTTTCAGAGCTGACAGCATTTTTGGATTATTTGCTGCCTGCTCTCCTATAGATCACAGCACCCTAAATATCACAAGTAATTTCATTAAAACCAATACCTTCTATTTAGGTAGAATTTATGCTTCAGAAAGGAACCCAAGCCCTGGCAAGACAGCAAAAGCAGAATGCTTTTGGGAAAAGTTTTCCTTTGCCCACACCCCACAATTCCACATGTTAACCATCAGCCTTAAAATGTTGTGTTCCTCCATCTGAGACAGGTGTACTCTAACTCCTAAATACTGATCCTCAGGTAAGATCAACTAAAGAGTTTTTTGCTGCCTGACATTATTTCTCTTTTACACTCCCAAGGAAGTCAACTCTCATTTACTAATTTTGCAATGACAGAGATTAAGCTGCTCAAGCCTTTCTTTCTGTGTTGTCTCCAGATTTTTATAAACCGTGTTTAGAAGTGGTCTCCTGAAAGGCAGGGAGAGGGCACTGCTGCAGGAATGTCAGCAGAGCTATACTGGGAGCCAGTGGTGAAACAATCACCTTCCTCCAGTTATTCCCAAGGTTTGAGCTTGAGAAGCTGTTCCAGAGCTCCTCCAGAGCTTGTTTGCTTTCCAAGACTCTCTTTTCCTCTGCAGGTGTGGCCTTCACCCCTTTTATGTTCCCAGAGCTGGCACAACGTGCTGGGAGATGAATGATGGAAATGTGGAGCAGCACCAGGCACGACCTCTCTCCCTTTGGAACAAGGCAATGTTTTGCCATTGACATGGACTTTATGAAGTCTGGCAAACAGCTAATTCTTAATTTATTTAACATAAGTCTTAATTACATTGTTTTGTAGTATTTTATTAGTGAAATGCCATCTGATACTGCCAATTCCTTTATGAAATCTAATTCTATTATTTCATGCAGGTAACTTGATTAAGCAGGTACAGAATCATTTCAAAGTTTTCCTGTTATTGATTACACTCCTATCCTTAGGTCTTTCTAAATTCAATTTCTCATGAGGCTTTTCACTCTTCTGTTTAGAATAGATGCAACACAACCAATCTATAAGTAGCCGGTTTCATCCCACTGACTCTCTTATTTCTGCAGTTTCTAAGCTTTTACTTTGTTACAACTCACATTAAAATTTAATGCCAGCTGATGGAGACTTCCCTCAGCTTTTTAGAAATCTGGGATGAATTCTATTAAAATTAAAAATGTGAAACACCGCTCCTCTGGGGTGGAAAGTTTAGCAGCACCTTGATGAAATGCAACTACATACTCCTGCTTTTTGAATGCATTTGCATACAACCTTTTGAATGCCTCTATCTTTCTTTTTTTATTAACCTTTTTTCCCTCCCAACATCAGGTTAGGAAAGGCAACCCTTTCTGAAACCTCTGTGCTGGCAGCCATTGAAAAATACTGAATACACTGGTGTCACATCAGAATTTTCCATCTTTCTCCCAGAGTCTTCTTCCTGCCGTTCTCCCTGTCAAACACAGGAGTGGGTGGGGTTGTTCTACCAGACAAGTTTGACTTTCTTGGATTTCGTTAATTTTGGGATGATCTAAGTTAGTGGATGAGATTATTTTTATGATATTTGTTGTTTTACACTTGTAGTTTCACTGGGTCAAAACATTTCAGAGTAAAGAACTTGGGAAAAAAAAAAAGGAAAATAAAATTTATTGTGTGCCTACCATTAAAATAATTTTCCTCTGCTAACAAACTAAAAAGAAAAAGCTGACAACATCCAACAGACTGAGAAACAACATCCAACACTGAGAAAGAGCAGCTAAGCACTGCAGCCATACTTTATAGCATTTTTAATAGCTAACTGTGGATTCAGCACCCCTAAAATATTATCATTCTCGAGCCAAGCAATATGATGCCATTAAAATTCTTTATTCATTTATTTGAAGTTGTTTCACTGACTTATTCCATTGCCATCTAAGCCATTACAATATCAATTGCGGTGTCTCCACGTTATGATGTTATGGTAATTGCAGCCTCATACATTTCAATTTTTTTATGCTAATTCTGGGTGCTTCACACAGCCCCTCTTCTGATGTTAACTGCACTGCCTCACACACTTTGACTCACACAGTAACCATCCTAAGGATACATAACTGCAGTTTATTGGCAAGAACCTGGGCTTAGGCCTGCCATTTACATCAAAATTAATTCAAAATCGTGTTAGTTAAATGAAAAAAAAATATTCAGCGTATTGACAGTAATTCCACTCCAAAGCATTTGAATTACAAGTCTATTGTAAAGGGGGGTGGGGGGAAACTACATTCCAGATCTTCACCTACAGCATGTTAAAAAAAAAATTAAATGGGATATATTTTTCAGACTTCTCTCAGTTTTGTAAAATATTTCACTAGAAATATGCCCTTAGGATTGCAAGTACACAGAAGAAATATTTTCATCACATTTCCTGCCTTTATATGGTATGAAAGACCTGAATTTTTTGAAATGTTTAAAGCTAAGTTGAGCCACAAGTAGCCCAGGATACATTCACGGATCATGGAACCTGTTAGGCTCTGCTTACCTGAACCCAGGAAGAGCCAAATTCCAGGTATTGTGTCCTTGTGCATCTCACCCACGTTGGGACAGGAACAGCCTTTTGTGCACTATGAGAGAGGGAAAAAACCTGTCAATAAGTGGCCACTCATGAGCATAAAAGAGAAAACCATAATTCAGTGGAATGAGGTAAGTATAGAAGAAGAACTTTGTAATCCCCCTGTCTAGCCCGAGCCAAAATTTTGGTGCTCTTTTCACATACCCGCCATCGATATTTAGAAAAGACAGATCAATAAAACTGAGGGTCAAACGTTCATTTTGACAATAATAATCAATAATCACATAATTGACCTAGAAATACAATTTAAAAAAATTAAATGCAAGGAACTCTTAGTGCATCACTCTTTAATTTTAATTAAAGTGCTACTGCTATGCTCCTCCAATGCCATTTATCTGAATTGTCAGCTATTTTTACAGAAATGCAGAAAAAATATGATCCATTTGTAGGTTTATCTGGAGTTTAAAGGCATAATTTCTTTTGGTAGCAGAGAAATAGCTAAGGTTAAAAAAACCAAAAGCAGCTACATGAAAAAGGTCTATTGTTCCAATAGATTGTTTTATAGGTTTTCTGAAAGCGTCTGATCAATCTCTTTCTGCCTTGTCCTCTGTAAATGGAAACAAATTCTAATAAGAAAATATTAGACATGAAATAAGTTAATTTGTATCTTACTATGATAACTATTTTTACATGACAGTTACCTTTCTATGGCTTTTTTACCTGTTCTATTTTAGCCATATTTGCTAATTTTTTGGCTAAATCCAGCAGTTTAGATGTGCTCTATCAAATATGTCCCCAGACAAGAATAAAACAGATCAGGAATCTACAGTCTATTTAGGAGATACAGGTGGGAAATATTTACAATTGCCTAAATCAGAAATTGTTTTCATTAGTCATTCAGTCCAGAGAGAGCTCCTGAATAACAGCATGACCAGATTATTACTACATGACTTTATATCTAAGTACATTGGCAGTTATTCAAATTAATTCCTTAATAGTTTTTATGCTCCTGTCTTTGAATTCAGACACCAAAGGTCTATTTAAGAAATATGGGCAGAAAAGTCTCTTTCAATAGTGAAAACTCCTAGTTTGTCCTGCAGACAACCACACAATTTTCTTTTTCCTATTACCATGTCCTTTTCCAGCAAGGACAGGAAAATTACATCCTCCAGGTTTTTCTGCTGCAGTACTCTCTGGAGGATACCTGAAAATGGATACCTATTTCCATTACACTCTCTACACAGAATTTTGCCTACCTGGCTGTTTTCCATGCCCTCATTATTCACCAACCCCAGGAGCAGGACAGGGGGCCCAGCACCTCAAACTGCACCAAGCTCCTGGACACCGAGGAGTTTTGCAGGAGCAGAAAGGTGCTCTGGGCAAGCTGCTGTCCGGCTTTTGCCTTTACACAACCCTGCTTCCTCCTCTTCTCTGTTCCCTTTTAAGGTGGATGCCTGGCATTCATCAGTTTTCTCAGCTGGGCCCCATAAATTGGCCACCTGTTTTCAGGGGCAGCAGTCCCCTCTCTGCATCAGTGTAAAATGAGGGGTTTTTTAATAGTCCTGAGTACTTGCAGTGGCTGAACCAATTTGTCCTTAGGTAAATTTGGCTAATAAAGCAGTTTAGTAGTTCAGCAAGTTCATTATCTGAATATATTTAAACCAATCTGAATAGGAACACAAGCCCAGACTTCTTTCTCTCTTTGTAATAACAAAGTCATTTATCCCTTGCTGACCAGACAACTAGGAATTTTTCCTCCCTACTAATACACATATTTTCTGGCAGTTCCCTGTAATGGAGGACTTCTAATCAATTCCTGTTAATTTGATAAATATAATCAAATCAATCAAGCGTTAAAAAAGAAAAAAAAATGACAAAATGCATCACTTTTAGTGTGGGGCTTTAAAAGCTCATTTAGTCCGGGCACTGTGCCCACCACTGAACTGCTGAAGAGGGAATCAATTCCATGCACCTCAGTGATGCTTTTCTCTCTAGAAAAAGCCTTTATGTGAGATCATATGTTGTGAAATAGTCACAACTCTCTTCTGAATGATACAATTAGAACCTTAGTGCTGTTTCTTTCAAGTGCTCCTAGTTCTGCATTACCTATGTTTTCAGCTTAATTCTAATTCAAAACACTAATACAGATTCTGAGTGTTGAATATTATTAACTCAGCAGTCTTCCTGTGCTCCAAGATGCTCAAAGTGGAGTAAGGATGAAAAGATTAAATGATTAATTGGAAACACCAATGGTAGATAATGGCACAGGGGTTCAAATTTCCTAATTACATCTACTGTCAGTATCTTTAGGACATAAGAAGATGGGAACTAATCATCTCAGACATGCTATCCACCCAGAGGTTTGGGGTTTGTTTTATTGTTGTGCCCGATCTTAGAAGCTATTAATAAACTCAGGGTAATTACCCCATTTAGAGGTACATATCAGACGTGTTTGCAGACATAACAAGGTGAATCACTAGGAAGTTCAGGAGAGGAAACCCTGCTACCGACAGATCCAGACCCACGCTGAGTCAACTAGGGGGAGGTAATTGGTTTTCCAAGGACAGGAGGTGGCATCCAGTCTAATCAAGAGACACCAGCACCTCCAAGGAAGAGGAAAAGGTATGTTTGAGAAAATGCAGCTGATGAGACTGCCGTGTGAACACATAAAACAAGTTTGGAAACAGAATGTTAAGCTTGCTCCTACCTAAGAGGAGGACATCTAGAAGGAGATTAGATGTGAGAGGGCTCGTCTCCGGTGCGTACCCACGGCGTGCAGAGAGATCCAGCGTCTCGGGGGACACATGTCAGCAAGTTACACGGATAGCAGCCCCTCCAGCCTAATCTTTGTGTAAGCTGATTAAATGAGGTTGTTCTTTCATCTCTTCTTATGTCCTCTAGAAAAATCTGTAATGATGCTGGCTGTTTTGGAAGCAGTAAATAGACGCCCTCATTTGCATCACAATGCAGCTTGAGTTAGGAGCAGTTACAGTGTGAATTGATGGCACAACGTGTCGCCCTGAAGGAACGCTGAACCCATAAATCAGGGCATTGCAACAACGAACCAAGGGCTCAGGTCTCCAGCAAGAGGGAAGGTGACAGCTTGGGGTCCTCCAAAGCTTCGGGGTTGTGAGGAGAGTGGATACCCGAGAGCTCAGGAGGGAAAGGAGCAACAAGCACAAATCAGGAACACACTGGCGCTCCACAAAATAGGCACTGAGGACTCCCTGGGAGTTTGTCATATTAGTTCATGCCTTAAACCCAAAATTATCATTCCTTCTACGACTTTGAACCCCAAGTTTCTCACCTCCTACACGATGCAATGACCTCACAGCTCCATGGCACGGCACAGGGGACAATTCCAGTTCTGACCTGAGTAAACAGGAAAGACAAAACAGGGTGTGTTAAACAGGAAAGACAAAACTGGTGTGTGAACAGTGCTATGCTGATAAATGATGTATTACTCAGGGTTTACATGGACATCTTTGGAGCAGAGGCATGCAGTCACAAATGAAGGGGGGTGATGCTCAGAGGATTCTTTGCAGGCAGAAAATCTGAAAGGATAGCAATAAGGAAGGTGAGAAACAGAGAAAATAGGTGATTGTCAGGGATGGAGTGAAAGACCTTTGCAACAGCTTTCCAATTAGCAATGCAAAAGTTGATCTGAACTTCTGGTTCAAATTCCATATATAACTCCTCTGATCTCCTACAACTGCAGTGAAAGCCCAGTTTCATTTAGAGCCAGACATGATTATGAAATGATGCAAATAATGAGTTTATACAGCAAATAAAAAATATATCTGATACCTTTCTAGAGGTTGGCAGTAGTTATCCACTGCAATTAATTTAGGTGGTTTCTTTTGAAAATATGTCAGTTAGGATGACTTTGTAGCTCAGCATTTTAGGTAATTCTTGAGAAAAAAATGTTTTAAACATAAATTGCATTCGTTAGAGAATGTATGAACATTCACTATTGCTATTGACTGTAGATTAAGTTATCCAGGGTAGTGATATTTCATCTAAAAAAAAGGAAAGTACCACAGGAAAAGCTGTGAGAAACAGAAAACAATAAAATACTTATATATAATTCACTCAGATCTCAAGTACAATGTCTTCTGAAAATACACCTTGTGCTTTACTGCTTGAATTTCAGCATAAAAGAATAACAATTCCTTGCTAAAATTTTAAATGAAAAACAGGAAAGGCATGAAGAACCTTTTGCTAGTTGAAATTATTCATCAGGAATGGAGAAACCAATATTCTGTGGGAAAACTTCATTGCAACCTGGAAGAGGTACAAAGCTTTCATACAAAATTCTTTGAGGCAGAACTGAACAAGAAATCCTTTTGATCTCGTTTTTTGCTGTCTAGTGTATCTATTCTAAGTGTTAAAAAATTCAAATATTACTATATTAGTAATAGATTATTTATATGCATTAATGAATTTGTAGAGGTCCTTAGCTGACCTGAAGGACGCTCATTTTTCCAGATGAAAGCATATTCTTAAGGATACAACTGAATGATCTAAGTATTGGAAATAACATCCAATATGAAGGAAGTATCAGAGAAATGGATCTCCCTCCTTAATTAACTTAAGATTTTGCCCTTTCTCAAGAGGAACAATAGACATTAAAAAAAAAGCAGCAGATGAGGAAAACCTCCACTGATCCTGTTAAAGAAACTGTTCTGGTCAGTCCCAAGGCAACAGGAGAAAGGGAAGTAACACAAGCATAAATTAAATCTAGATATAAAGTCTTCTCTGTCAGAGGTGTACTATAAATTTAGTTGGAGGCAGCCTTGGGGAAATCAACTTTTTGTCAGTCAATACTGGACAGTTTGGGAGCTCCATTTGATCATGATGCAGTTAGAGGAGCTGAAATCATCATCTACCCTTTAAACTGTCAGGGAAGCACAGTTAATCATCTGCTTAGTGCTACCAAGGGCCCAGGCCTTCAGCAGCAGCTACTCAAGCAGAGCATTTCACAAAAAACCAGGAGGTCAGCCCCGAGGAAGGCACTGCAGAAAGAACCAGCTCCATGCCTGACTCGGCAGATCTTGCACGGGATGAAAAAACTCTCCTAAAATTGGAAGAGAAGCTTTCAAAGAAAAGCCCTGCTGGTTTTGATTTTCAGAGCTTGCTTTGGAGACTCGTTATACGAACAGCATTTCTTTATCATCGTCGCAGAATGACAAACTGAGTTTTCTCAGCTAAGCCTTCCATAGCAATAACACACTGAACAAGCAGGTTCCAGGAATTCTTTCTTATTTCTCTCACATTTCCACAGTTCTAGTTGCCCGTGTTGGACTTAAAAATGAGCAGTAACTAGCCCTGGTAAGTCAAATGGATGTATCTTTGTACGGAGTGAGCACCACGAGTTAAGAAAATGAGAAAGTGGCAAAGAGAGAAGGTGCTTATCAAAGACCACACATGGTTATGTGGAAGAAAGACAGAAATTAAAAGTTAGGTATAAGTAAAAAGTTAGGCAGAAAAAGTTTTTAGGTACAGATGATATTTCACAGATACCCTTGACGTAATTATGGTAACGTGACAGCCACACTGGGTAGAGAATATACAAAATGAAAAATACTTAGTAGCAATTACCAAATGATCACGTTCCCCTCATTTAAAATAGATTGGTTTGATACTGTAAGTATTTTTATTCTCCCTATTTGTCTGTCATTTGACAAGCCAGTGCTCAGATGTCCAGGAACCAGAGATTTTATTTTTTTTTTATTTTTCTAAATGATCTAAAAAACCTCTTGTGAATTTTTCAGGTTTATAAATTACAAATAACAGTTAAAATTCAAATTTAGCCTTTTTTCCTTTGCATCCATTGCCATCACCTCTTCCAAGATTTAAAACAGCCGAAGTTACTGATCAAACCATATTACAAACACTGTTTTGCTTCCATTACTGAATGAAGTTTACACGCAATTCCTTTGCAGTTCTCCCCCCTCCAGGCTTTCACATCAAGTGTGTTTCGCATCTATTTTGAAATAGTCAAAATTACCACATTCAAAATGTTTTTTTAAGCCTCGCTGTGTGTGATAAACGTTTGATAAACATCTTGAGGGAGGTCTGAGCAGTAACACCGATTTTGAACTCAGCTCACAGAGTAAGAACACAAGACTGAAATGCCAGGACCTTATGACAATTCTCCATTCTCAGTCTCTCTTATGCAGAATAAGGACAGAGGAAAATTTTAAGAGTGCATTTGGGAAGATAATTCTCGGCTACATTAATTCAAAGTTTGCTCAATTTTAATTACAGCATTTGAAATGAGATAACACAGCACCATAGAGAGGAACTCTAGCAATGTGCCAAATGTTTTTATAATTCACCACAATATCCTTACATCCTGCTGTTCAGCTTACAGTGATTTTTCATTTGCCAGCCTGTAATACCACTCTAATCACCCACTATATTTGAATTTTTCCCCTAAGAATTATATATTTGATATTATTAGCACTCTGGTACAGAACTGTAATAATAGTTCCATTCCTTTAATTTAATTTTCTAGCTAGAAAAAAGGTACTGGAACGTGGAAAACCTTACAATAAATTCAGAGAATTGGGAGTTCAGAATTAAAACCTCTACCATGACAAAACCTGAAAGCCTTATGTGAGAATTATTTGTGGGTCCTCCTCAGCAGAACCCCAGCAGGGCACCAGCTGACTTTTTGGAAATGTCTTTGAGAGAAGCAGCTCTGAGGAGCCTCCAGCACTCTGGCAAGTGCTCAGGGTGATCTGTACAACCGTGAGACAAAGGGCAAGAGAAAAATCTGTTAAAAATTAGAAAAAAATGTAAAAATAAAGCAAAGGAAAGGCCTGTTCTCTCTTAGTTTCCAGACTGCTCAGAGGAGAAATAGGGAAGAAGTCCTTGGAGCGGAGGACGAGTGAAAAGCCCACTATTATTTTTCATTTCGAGCCTGAGAAACGCCTTTCATATTTATAGAGCCTTGAGGAATGATGGACCTTATTTATTTCCTAGTACTGCCACGAGGAGGCAGGCTCAAAAGTTGTGCTTAATATGCAAAAATTTCACATTGCTTTCACTGATTTTGATGGAATTTTAAGTTTGGAAATGTTGCCTTGTTAAAGGACTGTACTTACAAATGAAGTAAAGGAATGGAGATTTGTATAGTTCTGGGTGAAAATCAACATGTTTGACAAATTTAATGAGACAGAAATCTGGAAAATAAATATAAATGAAAGATATTTGTGCCTTTCTAATGGTGTGGCTCTACTATTGCCCAGTTTGCATTACAGTCTACTTTGGAGTCCTGCAGCACAAACCCATTGACAAAGCTCTTTGGGCTGCTTTATCAGTCTGAATCACTACTTGGAAATATTATGTGAGATATGATGCACTGCACATTGTTTCTGAAAGATGATCTATCTCTTAAGTTCCTTGCCGGATTTTCTCTCTTTTTAGTACCACAGTTTGCTTTAGATTTCTGAGATTACTGTCTCAGCCCTGGAAACAGAAATTACTGATCTTTATTCCTAAACTGGCAGTGTTTCTCTAAACCTTCTAAAATCAATGTAAAGACTCAATCTAAAAGGATGTTGTATTAATGCCTGACACTCACTAAGCTCATTACACTACTGATACATAAAGCAGCAAAAGGCTTAGACCTTGTTTCTTCTGTGTTTTTCTTTATTAATTATTCTTATTTATTACACAGATTTTAATGTAGTCTAAAATACATCTGGGAGAGATACTTTCTTTTCATATCTGGTGAAGTTTTTCTTATTATCTTCAGTCTTAAGTCATCACCACTGATGTCACTACAAGAGTCATTTAACTACAAGCACTGGATTTGTTCCCTAATTACCAAAGGCCCTTAGTTCAGTTGCATCATTTCATTTAAAAGGCTCCATTCATTTAACATGTGCTGCCAAATCCAGCTGGCCCCAGTTCTTTAAAATAAAGGTTATTTGTCTGAAATGCACCTTCTTCATTTATTATTACTCAAGGTGCTTGAGAACCGGTTAAATATTTACTTTTAATAACAAGAATTGCCAGCCATGTTAAAATACTCTCGAGAAGTCACTCAAAGGATCGTTTCAGCTGAAAAGAAATATTGAAAATGTGTTTCTGCAGCAATATAGCAAGGACACATTTTCAAATTAATGGCACTAAAGGCACATTTAGCTACAACACCTGACATTCATTAGGACACGCACTGAACGACACAGCGTTTTCCACTTGAACAAATAACTTGTTGCATCTGCTCGTATTTTTAAAACACTTGAGCAACCTTATGTTACATAAATATAGCTCTCAGCTAGTTCTCTTTTTTTTCAGGGTAACATGTAAATGTATTTTCTCATTAAACTAATGAAGGCAGCACTCCAGTGGATTTGAAGGATTGCCAAAATGCCAATAGCGGCGTTGAAACAAAATCATCTGTCAATAGCAGGAGACAAGGGCACGGCTGTTATTAGTGATGATAAATTGGTACAAAGTCCTTCAGCTATACCCAAAATCCTGGGAAAGACTCACTGTAGAAACACCCCAAGGCCTCTCCTTCAAGTCATCCCAGGGGTTGTAATGTTTGATTAATATTTTGGGTTTTATAAATAGAACCTTTTGGGCAAAGTCAACTGAGAATCACAGCCTACTTACTTCCATTAAAAAATTTCTTGTGATTATTTGGCAACCTAAAATTATTTTCTGGAAATATTCCAGTGATTACTCCACAAAAAAGCCAGTGTTTAACAAAAGTTAGGATGGTTTGCTGCTGCTGGATTGGATTTTCTGTATGCAAAACAGCAAAGAGTTGCCTCCTAAACTCAGAACTGCCGTGGAATATTGTGGGGCTCCTTAAATTGCAAATCACTCTGTGTCAGTGGCTTTGTGAAGGGCTGTGTGCAAACTTCCACAAGATCCTGGGACAAACATGGGATTTACTACTAATGGCAATAAAAATGGGTACCATTCCCACTTGGCAAATAAAATGCAAAATTCCATTTCATTTCTGCTAGCACTGGACAACACAGCCCTGATCATCTATTTATACACTGGGTGCAATTTCAATCTTGACAAAGTTTTCCATTCACCATTACATAATAAAGATTCCCTATGGCAGATTACCAAGAGGATTGCAGGAAATACATGTTTAGTTTTTTTCCCTTTTCTGCAGCAGCAGATAAACTTCTGAAAGAGAAGGAGGAGGAAAAATTACCAGAATGGGATTTGTCAACTAAAGGAGTTATGAGAGTGCTCACGTACATCATTTGAGCCCCTAATAAAGAGTAAAAATTACATTTACTGGGAAAATGAAAAATAATAGCTATAATTGTGTGTCTATAGTATATGTGTTTCTTACTTAATATGTGTAACTTGTAATAAATCAAAACATTCAGATATCACTTTAAAAGTTTACTGCAAAAAACCCAGTTCCTATTTGGTTTGAATTATGCCAATTCCTGTTCCCCTTGGATATATTTTGCCCAGACATAAAAGAAATTGAATAGTTTAAAAGGGACCTATTTTGAGAACTAACTTAATAACAAATAGCAGTGTCACAGTAAAATTTCTGTTCCTGAAATAATGAGTGGCTTAGCAGCATATAAAATTCTAGCTTTTGTCCATACGCATGGTACCACAAAGAGAAACAAAAATCCTCATCTGAAATAATTTAAATGCCAATTAAATTCTTATTTTAAAATCCAGAGACGGGTAGAGACACCGATCTGAAGAGAAATCCAAGGCAATAAAGGAAATACATTGATTTACACATAACGTTGCAAACCCATTCACCTGCTGTGTATAGCACACTCAGTACAAACATTTCTTGTTTGGTAGGAGGCTGTTATTAAACTAGATTGGTATTGGCAGCTCCCTCTATAGCAACTCATTACAGGTGAATTATAGTGACAGTTTTTGTTGGGATTGACTGTCATTATGAACTGTCTTTATTTGGTTGATTAAAACTGCCTGAATCTCTCACTCCATCGCATTTTTCCACATTGTTTTCAGTCTCAGCCTAAATATTTTGAAATAATTTAAGGCCCTCATCCCCAATAGGAAAAAAATTATCTTTTCTCGGTTTTGAAAGAATAAAAGTGAGGGTTTGGGTGGATTTTGTTTTAAAAACAAGGGACATTGATATCACCTTGTTTGCCAGGATTTTCTGCAACTTAATTCACATTGCAGGAACTCGCAGAGATGCACAGAACTATGTCATACAGCAAATGACAAAGGTGGCAACAAACTGGAAAATATCCTTGTCAGCCGTATTTACAAGTCCTACCAGTCTTCCTGAACATTTGCATTAACACCTTGTCAGAAATGTAACATTGACAGATCTTTTGAAAAGTCAGTCTTTCCTGCAGAAAACGCCCTGTCTTCTGGCATTATTTACAGATATAAAATGATGTTATTAGAGAAGAACAAATCAAAGAGTGGGAATTATATTAATTTTAAAATTCTTTTACTCTCATTTTTCCACTTTTCCCACACATACACTTGATTCAGTGCAATTCCACAAAAAATGTCTGCAATTACACATTGTGGAGCTATTCTTGTACAAAACCGTGCGTATAGAATTTACTTAAAATATGCAACCCAAAAGATGTGAATGAAGCCAAAATGTGAGATACTATTAATGTTATAGAACATGTACCATGGTTACAGCCAGCAGCTCTGTGAGCTTCACTAGGGCCAAGCTCAGGCTGTTATCATACAAGTCTAAAAAGCAGAATTCCCTTATTTTTCCTCCCTCCCCTTGGAGAATTTATGACTAAAGTTTTTTATATGTAGGAGCATAGTATCAAGCAGTACAATTAGAAGGTTTAAACTGAGTGGTTGCAATGTCATGTGCTCGAATAATCTCTTTGAGCAGACACTTCCTGCAACCGCACCGTGGCAGGAGACTGCAGGTGATGGAGCAGCCCTCAGCTATTCATCTGGCAAACGACCTGGAACTTAATCTTCCCTGGCTGTAGTTGGGAAAACATGAAATTTCCAATGAAATCCAGACAGTTTGCATTTGCCTTTTCTCCTTTTCAGCTTTCCCAGGAAAGGCTTCCTCCTGAACTGCAGAGCTGAGTTTTCACAGGTCGCCCCTGAGCAAAGGGTGTTTTACAGTCCCAGCAATGAGAAGTTCAGATTAGTTAGTGGGATCTCAGTTCAAGATATAAGTCTGTAAATTGCCCCAAAATTGTTTATGCAAAGCCCTGGTTGTTCACACAAGTGGTACTGGTGAGGTACTGGTTTTGCATGACTAAGGGAGCACAAGTCAGCCTTTTTAGCCACATTTTTTTGAGTGGAAGGGAAGGACCCCACAAACAATTCTCTCCTGCACAGATCCTCTGCAGATCAGAATCCTGATCCTCTGGGGGAGATTTAGACCCTCTGATTAGTGATTAGGCTGTAGCACTTCAAGGACAAGGGCTTGAGTTCACAATCATCTGCACTAAGGGAGGGAGATCCTGCAGTGCACATTGTTCTGCAGAGTGATGAATAAGAGTTAGGGATCTGGACACTGATGTCCTGAAAACGGGTCATTAAAAAACAACAAGTTTTTAAAAAGGCAAAAAAGGCCCACATCAACAAATTCTGTACATTCATGCCATCGATAAAAGGAAGCATTCAGAGATAATTCACTGAAGAGCAGATACATAATTGGATTGCTGTGAATTTGTTATGACTGTTACCCAGCACAGTAACTAAAAAACCACTTTTGGCACCACAACTTTTAGTCAGCTTTTTTCTTTTCATATTCAGCATATATAAAATTGCCTCTTAGGGAAAAATAATTCTGATAGAAACCCTGTACTTGAACATTTGTGAGTATTTCCTCTTGGTCATGGTTCAGGGTCTGAAAGCAAAAGTGTGCGCAACAAAGAGCTGAGCAGAGGTGCAACCTGTAGACCAGAGTTCCAACCTGTGAAAATGTGAATTTTACTGAAAATCAGCAATGGTTTGACATAGGGATTTTTGGAAACACTGTCTGATATTTGTTTGTTGACTTCCTCTCCCCCTTCTTTCTTGGGAAAATGGGAAATCTGTATTTTTCTTGTCAAGCCCATAAAGCACTCCAGTCATAGGGACCAGATAAACAGAGGGATGAGAAGAGGCCATCAATAATTATTTCCACACCAGCAGAAACTGGTACCTCCTGAAAACTCAGAAATAGAGCCTTGCCCTTAAGTTAACAGCAGTTTCAATAAACCACACACTAAGCATTTACTGAAGACTTCTGATATGCACGAGTACTCACAGCAATTCAACTCTCCTGTCTGACAAACGCTTCGCCTGAGGGAGAGGTTATTAGATGTAATATATATATATATTGGATTGTTTATGTTATGTAGAGCCTATTCAGAGCCATGCCCATCTCCATCCAAATGTCTCTACAAACAGCAACTGCACGGAACAAATGAGAGTGTATAGCACATATTGTTAGCGTTTGATGGATGTACACAGGCCTGAGTGAAATGGATTTGTGGTCTCAGGAAATTTCCAGCTGGCCAGAAGCCAAGCTCTAAAAAGCCATGACCACAACAAGCCCTAAGTAGCATTCTCAGCAAGAGGGGAAAGGCTAAGGAGGCTGCAGTCCCTTCAGGCTGTGGCAGATCTCGCTGGTTGCACAGGCTGTCAGGACAGCAGGCCCCTCACTGCTGAATGCACCGTTTAACTACTTAAATAAACTCATGAGGGTTTATTTTTATGGTGCCAAACTTTATTTCAGCTTTTGTTTTCAGCGTTCCACGTTGCAGGTACTTCTCCTAAAAGCTCATGTTGGATTTTCAGGATTCCCCACCAAGGCAGTCCAGCCAGAGCTGGTTCCTAAAACACGTGAGGCTGCCCTGAAGATCAGTGTGAAACCTCCCAAGGAGCTCAGTGCTCAGGTACAGGGAAATCATAAGAGAGGGAAGTGAGGATGAGAGGGAAGAACTAACCCCGAGTTCAGAATTGGAGATGGAATGGTTTGATATACGGTATTACCACAACCAGGAGGCTGATTCAGCTACAAACACAATGACAAAAAAAAAGGCAGAGAAAGGCAGATGAAATGACTGACCGCTGTGCTGGAGATGACCTTCTGCCCCTAGAGCTGCTGGAGCTGCTGCACAAGGAACTTCAGAAACAGGGGAGTGAGATGGAGATTTTGGTAAGTACAACGTAAAGGTTTGCAGCTTGATATAGAGCAGGTATTAATTCTAATAATTGTAGGTGCAGAGAGAACGTTGCAGGTACCTATCCAAATGGTTTAGCGGTTAAGACTTGTTTATTTTAACGCTTGATAACATATTTTTTATTAAAAAAAAAAAGGTTAGTTTTGATAGTCCTGGTCTTTTCCATGATCAAAAGGCAGTTTGGTGCCAAGGACTGTTTGCTACTGGTAATTATATTTTTCTCTCTTAATTAGCATTTCACTAGTAAAGTGAGCAAACAATTCTAACTCGCAAACACAACTCCCTTGAACAGCAGATAATCCTAAATATAATTGGAGTGAAAATAAGATGCAACTGATGCATTAGTTTGTCACTAAATAAACTTGCCAGGCCGATTCCCAACAGTCTTGCTGGGAGATTTCTTGAGAAGTCTCTTCCAATCCAATGACAGGGTACCCACAGCATAACAACAGAGAGAGAAGAAAATTAAAAGGCAAAAAAAAGAACAGAATGATGCTTGATCTTGGTCACTCTGTCCCAGACTGAAAGCTAAAGTAATCACCAGATTGATTATTTGAACAGTTCCTATAGGAAAAATATAAACAAACACACACTAACCCCACAGGTTTCCACTGGGTATGTTCTTCCCTAAATTTCTTTGCCACTAGTTTTACATCTGCACCATCCTACCCAAAACTGCTTCTTTTGCTTTGCAATACAAGAAAAAAGATTCTTGTTCCTTTGCAGCTGACTATCTTATAAACTGATTACCAGCTGCAAATACAGCAGAAGAGGAATGTTACTGTGTAAGAAGTGAGAGAGATCAGTGCAGAAGGATGAGAATGGAAGTTGCTGACACGGAGCTTGGACAAATTTACCAGGGCACCAGAGGCTGGTGTCCTTCCTGAACAATTTATGCAGGTCCCAGAAGTGTCTCATCACTTGGGCACAAGCTCCTCACTGTCAAGGCTTCTTTTCAAAACAACGTGCAGAAATCTGCCTTTCCAGGCAGGCTGCACTACAGCCAGGGACAACAACATTATCAAGGAAAATTCAAAAGGAGGTGATGGGGTGTCACGGCTAAAAGTTGCAATTGGGAATGTCTGGAACCCGAATTACACTGCTGGCTTTAGAGAGGGGCTGTGGGGGAGTGCTGTAGGCAATGAGGTGTGATAGCACTGCCTGCTAAGGAGCTAATTGGCCAGGAATTCAATTTGGGGAAGTATTCCTTAACCATGACCTCCTTGAAGAAGCCCGGAGGTATGTTCCAGCCCACACATTACACCGTGCCTTATTCTCTGCCCTCAAACACAACAAGCTGCATTTGTTTTACACTGGCAACTGTCATTGAAACAGAGGCTTGAGAACAGATACATGGGCTTTTTCACCTTGGAAAGTTGATGGACCGCTACTCCAAATGGGTTCAATTTATCTGTCAGAACATGATACATATATTTTAACATTATTTATTAAATTGTAACCGATTTTATCACCTCTACCCGCTGGTGAGTCTGTCACAGAGTCATCCTCTGTATTGAACCAAAAGAAGAGAAAGATGCTGCAATGCTTGGTATTAATTGTGACCTCAGCAGCCCAACTAATTGTGATGTATTAAAAGAGAAAAGAGAGTTGGAGTAGCAAACAGAGGAAAACAAGAAATAAAATTAAAACCTCTGCGAAGCGAACACTAATGAAAAAACTTTCAATGTACATTTTTGAAAGCGATTGGTATTAAAATTTCCATAAAGATAATGCTATCTGCTGACATAAATCAAAGTGTAATATTCCCCTGTGTGCCAGAAACACATCTATATCTGGATACCTCACACAGCAGGCTGGAAGCAGTTTCAATGCTATTTCTCAAAATATACAACAGCTTTTTCCTTCTCCCTCTTTTTTTTTTCTTTTTTAAATTATTTAAATACCTCCAAGTTCTTCGAGTTTATTATATATTAATATTCCAATTTTTAAAATGTAGAAATTAGGTTCCCATGGTTAGACCCCATGTGATAAAAGCATCGAGGTACATTTTTAAAAAAAGTGTTAAGTCTCCAGCTCCAAGAGACTAACCTTGAAGAATTTTGCTTTAGGCAACTCAGTGAATCTCAGACCAGGCACACAAGCCCCAGCTTCCAATGCATGAATATTTACACTATATTTCAAACTGGTTTGTGTCAAACCACTTGCAGGTAGTCCTGAACACAACCTGTGATATTTGCTTATATTCAGAAATTAGCTTGCAGCAACAAATCTGTCACAAAGCATGTTGCTAGAAGAGACCTCCTTAGTGATACTACTAAGAAAATTTTATAGTCAAAAGATTTCTCCATAAGTCATGACTGGGAGGTTTTTATATTGGCTTCCTTCTATTATCCTGCACCCCTCCAGAGCTGATTTTTTAGATTAATAGCAACATCATCCCTCGTGGAAAATATGGCACAGCAAAGCCATGAGATAAATGATCAAGGCCTGAAGACAGTTTCTAAATATTTCTTTCATAAGAAATTAACTGCAGTGGAGTTTTTTGAGGTTTGGTTGTGGGTTTGTTTTTTGTTTGTTTTGTGTTTTTTTTTTAAATCAAACCAACAGCAGGCCCTGAGTTTCAAGTGGCATTTCTCGAGCTCACAATCAGTGGTGCAGATGTGGATGGGTGCAATTACAGGCGATTTCTGTCGCTCTTCCAGGACATATGTCTCTAAGTGGCCAGCTGCCAATGTCACAGCACAGCTGAGGGTCCTCTGTTCCCACTTATGCTATGGAACAATCAACATTCAGCTGTAAGGAGGCGAAGCATGGATTGCATATGATACAAACAAAGGAAGAGTTGGGGCTGTCCATGCACCGCCATCCACCTGGAACCCTCAGGGATCATCTCTCAGACTCCAAGGGTGGGCTCTTCCTACCAGAGAGGACAGAGGTTGTCTTGGATAAAGTGATTTACCCTCAATCACCATCAAGATATACATGGAAAAGAGGCTGAGGTAAGTTGGAGGTGCATGTGGAAATTGTCAGTTCAAGCTGGGGAGTCTCTACACAGAAAGGCAGCAGGATGCAAAAGCTCTGCAGTCTTGTCACTTTTTTGTCTCTTTGCTGCCCAGCTGCAAAATGTTCCTGTTAAAGAGAGGTGACTCTGTCAAAGTGATATATTTATTACAAAAGAGTTCATCCATTAGAAGAGTACATAGATGAGGCACCATGATTAGTGGCTGCCAAGAAATAATGATTTATTTCTATTTTTCTAGTAGCTGTGGTGGCAGGTAGAACTGTTGTACAGCATGGTCCAAACCTCTCACCTGCTTACATATATCTACTTCAAGAGAGCACTTTTTTTTAATTAAAAAAAAAAAAAAAGAGAGAGAAAGAGAAGGCAAATAATTAGAATATTTAGCAGAAAATGTTGTTGACTCATTTACATGGAGGCAGAGAGGGAAAAGGGAGCTTTGGGGAGGACAGCCATAACAAGTATGGAGAGATAAAAGCACAAAGGAGAAAAAGAAAGCACTAGACTGTCAACCATCTCATGTACATTGAAGGGAGAGGGAGGAAAAAAAAAACTTCATTTGGTGTTTGGCTGTCAGTGAAATCATAAAAACTCAGAAAGCTATATAATCTATAATATGATGGTTCATCTCTTTTTTTTTATGGCTTTGCTGGCAGGTACAGCAGATTCAAGTTTTTCCTTACAACAAACTGGGAATGATTTCACAGCCAAACACTCCTTTCCCCCTCTCTTTACCCTGACACCCTCCCTTCAGTTAGTGCTGCTGCTGACACTAAAAATGACTCACTTTTCTAACCAACCATGGAGGAGGAGAGGCCAGCACCCCAAGCCCTAGGATCCTTCAGCCCTCCCATCAGCCTGAACACATGACCCACTGGGAAGTCTCCCCTCTCCCAAAAGACCCCAAGCTCAAACCTTCCATCACCTTTTGTTACTGAGTGTCAATATATCTGTCATTAACATGGAAAACTTTTCCTCTATGCTTCTCTTGGATGTAAAAATAACACAATAACATGATAAAATAATCATAAACCTAACAGGCTGGGTCACCTGTTATTTTATTTAGTGCCTATGTACATATCCTTCTGCAACAGTCATTTAGAAACCTGTCAAAAAGTATGGAGTAAACATGTACCTGGATCCCAAAGTTTTCCGCACATTTATAGCTGGCTGAAGTTGCTTTTTCACCCTCTCTTTCACAAACAAGGCAATCAGTCACAGCTTAGGTGATCATCACAATGCTTTTCAAGAGGGTCAAAAGAGGGGATTTTGAAAAGGAGACTTAGAAAAAGTCTATGTTTTGGTGACAGTTAATCTATAAAAGTGTTTGTGACAGGAACAACATCACTGAGGATGGAAAGGTACATACGGGACAAGAAGGGTGAATAGAAACAAATGCTGGTATTTCAAATAACAGAGAACAGTCACGACATGTAAAAACTCTCTAAATATTATTATGTGGAAACTTTACAGTAAATACAGTCTCAGAAAACAAAATCTAATTCATAGAGCTGAAAGATTCCCAATCAACTTTACTTTTACTACATCAGTCATTATTCAGTTTGTGATACTGTTTTTGACAAGCAAAGCCATGGTCAATAAATTCTAAGATGATAAAAGTATCAGTTTTCTAAAAAAAGAAGTATCCGTAACTACGTATGAATAAACTAACAACTTCAAGCACAAGATATGCAAGATGGAGCATGTTTGAAAATGAGATCATTGACAAAAATTAGAGTAGATCTACACACTTGCAGTAGTTTTTCCATTTGTTAGGTGATATTATGCCCTTCCCACTGGTGTAAACGAGGCAGCACATAATTACCATCAGAGCTCATTTCTGTTAGCATGTACACTGCGGGGAGCACTACTTGCAAAATTATTGTCCCGTTTTCAGAGCCCAGCCTGATGTGAAGAAAAGCCTAATTAATCTCACCAGCACTTTGAAAACAAGGGCAAGAGTTACAAAACAGTGATGAAGGCATCAAGAAAGTGCTACAGATATGACTGAAAACTCAAAGCATAATCTCCCCTTACATAAGAGCTTTAAGATAGCAGGCAGCTTCAATACAGCTTTTTCTGCTGGGAGTAAATAGTTTCTCCTTAGATACACAGAGGGTAACACTTGGAAAGAGGAGATAAACACTGTGTCTTCAGGGAAGTCAATGGGGATGTGGATTAGATTTCTGCAGGACTCTGTTGCTTTGGCTATTTTATCTGCGATGGTTATTTCTAGGTTAAAGATCAATTACTTCCACAAAACTGAAACATTTTATGCAAGTAACAGATTTCTAGGTATGGATATGTTAATAAAGGAAATTAAAGGAATGCTTCAAGAAACATTTGAGATGATACTAAGCAAATGCACAAAGTGGCTTAACCACATTCACTGTAAGAGAGCAACGTTAGTTTAAATCAAAGAGGTCAGTCAAAGTGGCTGAACTGAAAATACACAGGAGAGAAGCGACCCAAGGAACTAGAGATAGGGGAACACAACTCATCAAGTCCATTGGCAAAGTGACTTCTGACTTCAGTGGAGGATTCTTCAGCTATGATCATGATCGGCGATTTTAAAAATGTTTTAATGCATCTAAATTAGGCAGAAGCCACAACATGAGCAGTGTAGGTCTGTAGTGCTATGACTAGCACGTGTCAAGTGTTAAACATTTACCAGTACAATAGGTTAAGGCATTCACAGCTTTCTATGATGTATGTTTGTTATCACAGAAGCCCAATAACCCAAATATGACTTTGAGTACTGTGTAAAATACAAGCAATATTCCTACCTGACAAGACATGCCGTAAGTAAAATATTATCCTGTTACCAGTGGCACACTTAGGAGCAAAGGCTTCACTGAAGGAAATGTCAGGAGCTTCACCCAGACAGCTGGAACAATGACGCCCCTTAGGTAAGTTTATGTCACAAAAGGTTGGTTTACCTGCTTTGTCAACCTCACTGCCTGTAGCACAACCCCCAGCAAACACACCCAGCAGTTGAGGACAGGGACTTTCACACCTTTGCTAGAGAGGGCTATTCGGGTTGTAAGGGACAAGAACAGCGTGCTAACAGCATTCATGAAAACTAAAAGCTTGGCAAATTTGCTTTGAACTGTCTATAGCATTAACAAAACCCACTGTGCAATTATTCAGATCTAAACCAGACTATATCACTATTGTGACATTTGATGACAGCACTTGCCTTCTGCTAGGATTTGATAGTGGTGCAATAGAAGCCAGTTATCCAACCACAGAATTTCTGCTCTGTTATTCAAATGTTTTGTCATTAGGAGTTGCTGCAATGCTAGTTCACCTAGCAATTATAACTACATGAAAAAATAAGTAATGCAATGGAATTAAATCCATCACAGAAGGATTGCTTTCTTTTTCATATAGGTTTGAAAGAATATGGGCAAGAAAAAAAAAACAGATGCTAAACAAAATAACTCAGGGAAAGAAATTACAGAGGCCATTACATTGTGAATCTGACTTTAAATTGTTAGAAGACTTATTCAATTATCAAACTGTTCAAAGCAAAGCTAAGAATAGCTGTAGAAAGATAATTACATTCTCATGGTTTAGTGCTGCCATTTGATTATTTGAAATGTCCTTTAGACTTTCAAAATTGATGCAATATAAGAACAAAAACACTTATCTCATGTTCAAGTCACAAGTGCCTTTCAAATATTACATGCGGTATAGTTTAGAATTTATGTAACAGTTAAAGGTCTTATTGAGCTGGAAAATAGAGAGATTTTTCTTTCCCAATTTGTTCCTCAGTTATTTTCCAGTCGAGTAACATAATCCTACTTTAAAACTTATAGTCAGTAAAGTGCAGTTGACTGTTCACAGGTTTTCAGCAATTCAAATTGACAGTAATATTTGATAAAGTATGTGGATCTCTGAAAGAAGGTTGGTTTGACAATTTTTAAATGTAAGTTATGTAGCTTCGTGCATAATATTGTACTATTTTCCTATAACTGCTTTTTCTGTCACAAGCCAATAAGTTTACATATTTACACGTGTTTGTGGACTAGAAAATATTGTATTGGTTTAAGTGGAGAAACAAATAGCCCATACACACACAAAAAAGGTCCACTTGCTAAAATAATCGTACACATAAAGAAAAAGGAAATTTATCACTTATTTTCATTTACTTAATTGTAAATAGGCATAAAACACTGTGCATCACTCACATGTAGTCAGCATCATAAGACAAAGTGATTGGTATATTGTGAATGTTATTTGTCCTCTGTATACAATATTGATGAACTGATATAGAAAAATACAACATCTCCAAGCAGTGCAAGATCTATCTCTGCCGAAATGTTTTGTTTCAAAAGCAGAACATTTCAGAAATGCATTGGTCCTGACAAAACTTCGAACATGAAGATGTCTCAGGTCCAAGGTGAACATTCCCTGGTTACTCCAGACTAGAGAGACTCAAATTGAAAACTTGACCTTTCAGACTAGTAATAGACATTTCAGCAGTTCCATTTCACAAAAATATATAAATTCTTTTGTTTCATTCTCACGCAGAATGCCCATGAAAGACGGCTGCTGTTCTCTAAACATCAGCAGCAAGTAATTTTAACAAAGCTTTTGTCATATTCTGTACTTCTAACTTTCAAAAACAAACTGTCACGTAGTACGATGATGTTATTTGGATTTGGGGGAGAGTTTTTCTGGTTTTATTTTTTTTGTCTGTTTGTTTTAATAAAACCAGCTGTAAAATTCTATAATTATTTTATCAAGCTCATTTTAAATAATTACTGTCCTTTAAATTGTAGACATGTAGTCCTATTACCACAAGAAACATCTCTCATCGGCTACCCAGGTAATTAAAAAGTCGTAAACAGGTAAGTAAAATTTAAAATTTTAGCTAATGTTCTCGTTAGGATCAATTCCAAGGATAAAACCATTGTCAATAAGAGGTTAACCTAATCACAAAAGCTTCCCAGAGACTCAAATGAAGGTTGTTAGAACATGAGAATTCAAGACACCTGTGGCACCCTGGCACTAGAAAGGCACAGTTTGAAAAATTCTAGGTCTTTCACTACCGACTCAATTTTTCAGCCATTTCCAGCTGAAATGTAAATTGTATATTAAGTTGGTGCAATATATTTTCATGTCAATTCTCGAGCCTAATTTCAGACCCAGGGAGATGGATGTGATCAGTGGGATCCGCATTTCTCTGCACCCAGGGAGCAGCTGGCAGATATTCTTCATGGGATTTCCACTACTGCAACCAAAAAAAGGCAAAGCCCACCTACCCACAACCAAAGCACAGGACAAGTCAGTCTTTCATGTCAGACAAGTAAAAGCCTATTTCAAACATCAGTAAGAAGTTTGGGAAACAGTAAAGGCCTATTAAGTAACCCAGACCTGAGGTGTGGTGTGAAACTCCCATGAAATAGCTCCTCAAGAAAGATGAGCTGGAACCATAAACCTGACAAAGTCTTTACCAGTTCTTAGAGGAGTTTCCAGGTAGAAAAAAAACTAAGAAAATAGAAAAAAATATTAAGAAAAGACAGGTTTTAAATACGAGGAAGATGAGACATGTATTGTACAGCATAATAAGCAATCTAGAAATTATAGTACAGCTTCTTTTCTTCAGCTGAAAGGAAAATGTAAAGTCCCTAAGCAAAGTCTCAGAATACAGGATTCAGGGAAAAAAAATCTGTAAATAGCTATGGAGAAGAACAACAGGGTGGTAGTAGAGAGGAACCAAATGTTTACACAGAGTTTGCATTTACGGTCATCTCACTTTTTTTTTGTCATGTGCCTTTAATGTCATCTTCTCTTAGGTTGATCAAATTTTAGCAAGTTTTTGTTACCACACTTGGATTCAGTTTCAATTTGTTAGATACATCCCTGCAGACGTGTAAGGTGATTTGGAGTACTGAAAGAAGATATTTTATTGCAAATGCAGTATTTCAGGACCCAAGACACAGATCTCCTCCTATCTATAATACAGATATATAGATGTGTGTATATCTGTATAGTGCCTATGCACAAATGCTTCCATATATTTGTATATATACATACAAATATATATTTACAGTATATTATTACACATACACACATATTTATATATATTATGAGGTTCCAAGGAGAAAAATCTCATTTGATCCATAGCTAAAACGAATTATTGTCTAAAGGTTTGAGAAGAGAGAGTGGGACATGAGAAAACAGCATTAGCAAGCACTTACTGAATAATTACCACAATTCAAGAGACATTCTTTGATAAAGCACCATTTCTCTGAAAGCAAACTCTGAGTGCCCTGCACATCAAGTGCCGTACACTGAATTCATTTGGAATGAACAGCAACCATTCCAGACCATCCCAGGGAAAGCCTAAGGTGATGTGTCACACATTGATCAGGAACACACCTCCAGCTCTGCTGCTAGTGCTTAGATGTCAGCGTGTGAATTAGCTGAGACTCACCAACCAGCCTGTTTTCCACCTATATGAAACAATTAAATATGATACTATTAGCAGCATCAATTAAGGCAGATAAAGTAATAGCCTAATGGAATGCTCGAGGAGGCTAATGGCTTTGCTTTCACTTTGTAATGGATTGCACTCTGTGTTCCCGTGCTAGAAAGCCAGACGTGGGATCAATAGTTTCTTCTGCTTAGAAAGCCTCCTTGCCTGGGGCATAATAGATATCTAATTTAAGATTCTTTGCTCAGGCTTTCTTCTCTTAATCAAGGAATAATACATCATTTTAAAAAAAAAAATTACTTTTTTTGGAGGCATAATTTCCCCATCATTGCGTTTTAAGAAAGTTTTAAGTAACTTCCTCAGCTTTAATTCCAAGGAAGCAAAAGGTCCATTTATCTTAGGACACATTCCAATGCTCACTTGGTAAAGGAGACTCTTCTGACCAGTTCAGCTGCAGAAATGTGTCCGTATTCGGAGCCTTGCTCTCCCAGAAGGGCTCTTTAGAGACTGCACAATGCACTAGACTAACAGAGTTTGCATATTTACAATTAAATTGAGAGGGAAAAAATAATTTGAATAATTTTATTGTTTTCCTTGTTCAAGGAAACACATTTGTGGTTTTTTTTTCCTCAAGGAAGATTACCGTGAACAGATTTTGTGGCATTTCAACCCTGAATCAATGCAAAGGAGAGCTCTCAGACCCAAAATGCATCAGGATACTGAACACTCTAATATCATTTAGAGCTCACATTTTCAAGGACAAATATTTTCTATTGATTGCTGGAAAACAGTGTGTCAAAAATGAATTTGCGTGAGCAACAAAGAAAAACTTTTCAGGCTCTTGTAGGAGTAGGACTTTGAAAAGAAATGGATTAAGAAGGAAGATATACTGACCTCAGCTACATTTAACTGAAAATATATTTGTATTAAAAGAGAGAGTAACCAGTAACAAACAAGCTAAATGGTTGGTGGTGACATTTCAAAATACTAAGCAAATAATGGAATAATATGATTGGTGTTTAGCACTGAAATCAGAGAGTAACACTGGCAAAGAACAGCTTTTTAAAGCTGTTGATTCTGCATTTACCGGAAAAATCAGAGTTCACAACAGGGAAGGTACAAAATTTGTAAAGGGTAAGACAGATACAATGTTTTTTAGGACACTGTCCTAAAATATGACAATACTGTGGGTCTCTAGTGCAGGTTCCTTATCACAAATACCTGTGGCACCTACAGGGGATGGTTCACACTCCAGTGAGCTTGAAACACATAGAGGAGCAGAACAAGCTCGTCCTGATTCCAGGTGGGAGGCTCAAAGCCGTGCTAAGGAGGGCTCCCAGACAGGCACTGCAGAGTCACAGCTGGATAAAACAGAGGAATCCCAGAGCACACCCCTGCGAGCAGAGAAAGCTGCAATACCTCCGAGCAACCGCTGACACGGAGAGGGAGTGCGAGCTGTGCCGGGGACTGAACGCCGGCAGCGAGTTCAGGTAGTGGTTATAAATATTCCAAATGGTGTTACATAGTGTCACTTATTCCCTGTTATTATGGTAGAGTTTGACTGGAAAGCTGTACATTTGAGGCTAACACTGTACGACCCAGAGACAGCTGGAACAAACACTGAATGAAGTAGATCTCTCTCAAGGACCTGGTCCTGGAGAGATTCCTAAAGATTCTTCACCAAGGTGTCTTTTCCAGGTATGCGATGCAATATACGTTTGAAATATATATTATTAAAGCAGCCCCTTCAAGTGACTCCCTCTCCTACTCTGAGCTGAGAAGTCTGCATTTCTGCGTTGTCAATCGTTCTCTTGAGGAATTCCCACACCCATTCCACTACTGCCTTGGGTCTGAAGAGTCTGAAAAGGCTCCATCCCAGCACTATATTAAATCAAGAGATTAAGCTAATAACTTCATCAATAGAAAATGCACATGAGTAACTTCTAACATAGTAAGAAGTAAACTAATCCAGAAACAGAGGAAGTTGGCAAACTCTTTCAAATACAAACAAGTATTTATATACATTTCTAACTTCTAGTAATCCCAGAAAAAGGCATACTGCTTTTACTGCTGGTTTTTTTAGGTATATAAATGTATGAATACATATTTCTTTCTAACTCTAAGACTGACTTGCATTGAAATGCAATGGTATCCTCTCCAGCCAGTAGCAGAGTATAAATTACAACACTACTCCAAAAGTAGCCCTGGTTTGCCACTGCATTTGTTTAGCTCTCTCTTCAGCTAGGTAGCTGGTGTTTTAATTCCAAATTAATCAAGGCAAGCCTTTGGTGCCTCTTTCACCACCCAATATTTGCCCAGATTTAGAACTCCTCTGTGAGATTCAGACTCCCTGAGCTCTGTACAGTCCTTAGGCAGACACATGACTTAGGGATGATCCAAGAATATATTTAAAAGTCCTTCTCTTAAACTGGGAAACAAGAGGCCTGTTATTGGGAAGGAAGATTGGATGTTCACAAAAGGACAAAGAAGCCAGATGAAAAAACTGGCCTTGTGAGCTCAGCTATTACATTTCTGGTCTGCACATTCTGAATGGACACTTGCAACACTACATTCCATTTCAAAGAACACCAACGCTCTTGTGTCAGCGCAGCGAACTCTCCAGAATCACAATGAGAGAAAAAGAGGCATAAGCAGAAGTATTTTACTGCCACTGAGCTCTTACCATAGGTGCCCAAGTTCAAAAATTAGACCTTCAAAGCTAGTCTCTCCCCAGCCACTTTCTTGAAGTTCTTCAGCACATGAGAGGTTTTTCAGTAAGTTCCCAAGGCTTACCAAGACCTCTCTGATTTCTGCAGTCATGCTCTAAATCCAGGATTATTTTGCTTTCATAGTCCTTCTCTGCCGGTCCATGGCCTGCAGACATGTCGTAGTAATCCATTATAAATCAAAAGTGACGGAGGTTTTCTTTTCCCTCTGCCGTCAGCCCCCATTTCTCTCTGCACCCAGTACATGGACAAAACCATCCATCATATCAAAGTGTACATTTGTATTGCTCCTCTTTGAGGGAATTTCAGCTCCCTCTCCCTCTCTGCAGACACAGTATGAAAGGCAGGCTGGGCTTGCTTTTCACTTGTGCTACCCTTTTAAACTAGAACCAATTTGACGTTGGCTGTCAGATACTGGACTAAGGCATTCAGGATGGCCCAAATGAGAAGGTAGGATGCTCAGTGGGAAGGAAGTAGAGGCAAGTTCCTGCTGTGCCTGAGTGAAGTGTCTAAATGATAAATTGAGGTAAAATGAGAACTAACACTACCATCAAAGCTTACTCCATGAATACTTCTTCATAAGAACATATTTTAGAAAGCCTGGCTAAATGCATACTTTGCCTGCTCTCAACTTAGCATTCTTGAGACATCAGCTGCATGTCAGCTGTGAAGCATCTTGCAATTCTAAAATTCAATTTGATAATCATTCCTTTCTCTACTATTAGCTCTAATGAAATAGGTTTGTTAATTTTGCAACAGGTACTACTTATTTTATCAAGCCAATATGTTAAAGGACAGCAATGTGAGGGTATTCCTTCTCCAGGTTGCAAGAAATTCACTCTGAAAGGCAATGTGTACACACAAGATTCAGTCCAGAGTCTGAGAAAACCTTAGATTTTGTACCTGTTATGAATAAAACAATAGATACTTCACAGAAATTACTTTGAAATATAATTTAACCCTATATAACATATAACAGTCATGGGTGCAGTGCACAGCTCTGAGAGCCCCGTTATACAGATAAATCCATCTCAGTGAGATTTCCCTGGATCACCTGCTACCATGAGGATATCACGTGGTAAAGAAAGGGAGATTTCTCTGGATCACCTGCTGCCATGAGGATATCACACAGTAAAGAAAGAGTACCTTCTGCTTTCTTTTGTAGAAGTTGTTGCTGCTACTTTTCCCCCTGACACTTTCTGTGTGTACTATTACAGCATCTTCTTTGCCAACAGCGTTTCTGAAAAGCTGGCTGGGACAGTGATTAACAATCCCTGATGTGTTTCTTAATTGGAGCATCTGCAATGTTTTTGTGTTGCTCATCCCCCGTCTATTTGCAGAGGTAATCAATACTCATTTCCAACAAGAACTGTAAGATCTACTCGTGCAGCACTGGGAGCACATTGATCCCTGGCTGCATGTCAAGCATGAGAGCTGGGACACAGAAGACACCGTCTTCTGCTGGGTGTGTTTCCCTTCAGCTGGAATCCTGCCACTGATCCTGCAGGAACAGCACTGGGGAACCTGCAGGAGGAAGACCAAAGGGAAAGGAAGAATTAAGTCTTGCAGAGTGATGTTACTGCTGGAACTGAAGGTGACAGCACTTCCTCTGATACATGCAAGGACATGAAGGTTATTCCTCTTACCCTTGACAGATGCATGAGTATCCAACTGAAAAAATTAAGTCACTTAGGATGTCTTAGCACGTGACACATTTAAATGCTCAGGATGAGAGGCCAACTAGCTCTTTATCTCTTATGAGTCTGGACTGTCTCTCGGTAGTTAAAAACACATACATAAATTTTGTCATTTCATTTCAGTCAATCAAACTGCCATCAACAAGTCACCCAAGCCACAGGAATGGGGAACAGTGGCAAAAAGCTGAAGTGGCACCAAAATCACAACTACCACTGACAAGAGAGGCTGAGTTTTCAGGGAGGAGCTAACAATGGGCATGCTGAAACTTCAGTTGCATGCTGAAACAAAAGAAGTGTGTAAACCTCTGTAAATCAGATGCTGCCAACAGCTACAGAGGCTTTTATAGCAGAAAACACGTTAACTGGAGTTGTAAGCATATAAAATGGAGACTGATAGAGCAGCATATTTGAATTGGAAAGGCAAAAAAATCATCATGCCTCCTATAACTAGTTATGATTTCTCATTATACAAATGTGCCTTGAAGAGTCACATTACCGCAGGGTTATTGCAGCCAGTAACTACTGACCCCTGGGTCACAAATTAAAATCAACCAGATCTACAGCTCCATTTAAATTATAATACACCTCTCATTTCATGGAGGAATCTCATCATGAAGATCATAATTGCAAATTGCCCACCACACACATTAGACAGAAGTTGGATTTATTTTAAATTAAAAAGTAGCATTTCTTGTACCCCACCAGCATACGATAAGGGTCATTAAAACATTTTGGAAAGCTCTAGTTTTAGCTTGCCTTCAACTTTTCTGTGGCAGAAAAACAAGCTACTTATTTGAATTAACATTCTTGGTACATTTTATAAGATTATGGTAACTCTTTTCTGAATTGCCTTTTCTCCAGTTATAAGAAAAAGTTCAATTTATCCCTGCTGCCATAAAATATCAGAAGACATTTAAGAGCCTATTGTTAAATGTTGAATTGAAAAAAAATATTTTGATCAGGTTAAGGGTTATTAAAGTTTGTACTGCAGAGAAAATAATATATACATCCAAACAGGTAATTATTCATAAAAAATATATCAATGGCACTGACCAAATGTAAACTGATAATCTGAAGTGATTACAGGGCAGGTAGAATATTTCCACAGGACTTGGCAATGACACAGAATATTTCAGAGAACAGAATATTTCAGTTGGAAGGGACCTACAATAATCACCCATAATTTTTATCCCAGAAGGACTTTAAATGTTTGACTGACTTCATGTGTAAGAATCACTTAACCCACTGAAATACAGTTCACAATAGCTAAATTAATTAGGGCTAGAATTGAAGAATAGGGATAAAAATTGGAGAGAACACTGTCATTGTTTAGAGTCTATAACATTTGTTAAAGGACACAAAATCTAACTATGGAAGAGCATTTAAAAAAAAAGCAGAAAAATAAACAGTAAAAATGAGAGATGAAAGTGAAGCAATTTACTCTCGACCTGGTCCCAAAGCATTGGAAGTGAATCACTGCCAAACAACTTCTCTGGATCACACATTTAATTTTTAGTTATCCAGTGAGATATTTTGCTATCAATGCATGTAAACAGAGCATTTAAACGTTTTTGAACATTTAAATTTTGAGGAGATTTTCTCCTCCTGTATATCTGGCCAAGACAGAAAAACATCTATGCAACACAGTAGTTTGACCCCTCTTGAGAGTGTGTAGGTTGTGTTCAATTTGTCTAATGTCATGGAACAATTGTTTCTTAAATCAGTGCTAGAAGTGCCAAGGAAGCATTATATCCTCACCTGAGATCTTATGGGGTAAAATCAGGGTGAAGTACAAACAAATTCAATGTTCTACATAAACACTGAAACATCAGCCAAGCATTTTAAGTGCAGTTCAACTATCCAGGTGAAATTCTGTTCTCAAACTACTGAAGTCACTGCAGAACAGCCATTATTGAAAAGTAAAACCACACGGAGATGATCAGCTGGGACAAACTCGAATGGCTCTGGAAAATAAAGAGGACACAGATCATCATGATGGACACCTGTCATGTGTCAGACAGTCACTGGCAGGATTTGTAGAGCTTAAATAAGGTCTTTGAAAGAATGAAGCTTACAGATGTTTCTAGAAATTTTGTCACATATAATGTGGGGTCAAGATGGGGCAAAAGTACACAGAAGTGTATTCAAAGAAAATGGACCTAAGCAGAATTCAACCTCTGGGTAAATGACAGTGTGAAAAGTGGAAAGGGAAGAAAGGTTCTCTGAAGGTCAAGTGAAAATGTTTGCTGCGAAAGAAAATTGGGAGTCTGCGGAGGAATAAAAAGCAGAGTTAAAAATTATCTGAACCACCACCAGTACACAATCTTTTGGCAGTATTCTCAAATCATACAGGAACTTGTTACAAAAATTGGGACATTAAGCTTTGAAAGCCTGCTCAGGGAGCAATAGAGCAGAGCAACATCTTAAAGATGCTTTGGAGAAAGAATTTGTAATGGTTAGAGGCACCTGAAAAGACTAAGTTAAAGCAGCATAAGAAAACCAGATAACCAAGGTTAGATATGCTCAATCACAGAGGAGGAAGCAAGGGACAATGTCCCTTGGAGAAAAGGGCAGAGGCAGAGTAACCTTGGTCACTCTGAGCTTGATCTAGTAGCAAAGGGATGGGTAGTGGGATAGACAGATGGAGATGGGAGTTCAGAAAGAAAACAGTGCTGAAGGAGAGCTGTATCTAAGGGGTGTTCACGTGAAGGAAATCATGGGCACATGTTCATAGCAATTCTTCAAGGGTTTCCCAGAGCTATGATTACAACTCCTTTCACAGGCAGCTACACCTGCCTACAAATGATCATATTTTGAGAGACTGAAATGATCAGAGTTCTGCATTTCCCTCCCAGGCAGCTCATATGTCTCATGTACCTCACTGGCTATGACAGCAACAAGGAAGGACACGGACGTCTAATTTCTAGGCCCTCTGCATAGAACACGCTCCCCAGAGCTCCAGTGCCCCATGGCACCAGGTCCTTTTTCTTCTTCAAATTCAGTAAGTACCAAACACTCTGCAGTCTGCAGTAGTTTCACCTGAAAGACTCCATTTTGCACAAGTTTTGAAAGCTTCCTGTTGACCTCGGCAGTTGTGTTTTCATAGGGACGTCAAAACAGCACAATTGCTCTTCACTCAGCAAGTTAAAGATTCTCAAGGATGTATTTTTGAGAGCTCAAACCCTCCTGATAACCGCAGGGTTCATTATGGTGAGCTCTGTTTTCTTATTTTGTTTCCTGTGCTCTGAAACCATTGCACAAACCTTGCCTGGAAGCCCAGACTTGTTTGGGTTTTAACTTTGAAGACCTGGGAAGATTTAGGCAAGGCTTGCAGCTGACAAAACATTCTGGTAACGTCTACTCAAAAATATATAGAAAAGACATTCATATCACTGCCATACAGAAGCAGTAGAAAACCACACACTCTCCTCGTACCCAGGCACAGCACACCACACATGCAGAAACTACCACAAACCACAGGAATAACATTCCCTTCTAGTATTTACCAGGGTCAAAGCTTAAAAAAAAAAAAAAAATCCAAATAAAATCACAATATTTAGGCCAGTTTTTCCCTAAGAAGATCCCTAAATTCTTTCTCAGCAGATTTTGTTCCCATCTCAGTTGGAAGCATCCTTTCCCCGTTTTGTTTTCCTCCAGTTTTATCACTGAATGAAAACAGGATTACAGAAGACTCTGATCTCTGCTAAAGTATCAAGCAGATAAATATTCAGTCTACAGCTGAAGCATAATTCCTACAATATTCAGGGTTGGGTTGATATTTGGGTTTTTTTTCCTTTGGGGGGATGTGCTAGGTTTGGGTTTTTTAAAATTATTTTATCTTTTTTTTTTTAATGCATTTCTTCACATTCATGAGTTTGAGGTAGTGATTTTTAGGAAAGTTCAGTGAGAATTATCAGAATTTTTCAATCCAAAGTTACTTACTTAGATAAGCAAACACTTAAATTCATGTTTCAGTAAGGCAAATGTTGAACACACAGACAGGATTTCCTAAGTGTGTAAGCAAACCCACACAGACTAAGCTGGTTTTTCTGCTAGGCTTTGTCCATGTGGAATGACTGCCCTGTGGAGAACTGAGGTGGACCTTCAAGGATACAAGATAATACCCAGAATTATTCTATTTTGCTGCATATTTGCATTTCATCATTTCCATTACTGAACCAGGCGGACTGCTAACCTAGAGAAATACTTTGTTTGGTGAGATATATTCTGTACCTAAATATTTGGGGTTTCTGTTCTTATGTAGCAGTGTTTTCCAGTTTACAACCAACATTGCAGGCAGGTGACCAGAAGGGCTAAATTGCTACAGATACTATGGTCAAAGATTGTCAGTAAAGCCAATGCTTCAGAGTTCTGCAGATTCCTGTTGTTTGCATCAATATTCACAGCGCAATGCAAAGTTCCCACCAAGAACAACTAAAGCAACTCAGATATTAGATATTCTGCTGTTTCTAACCTAGTCTAATGATTAAAGTGGAACTTTAACTGTGTTCATGATGAAATGTCTTGTCAGTAACAACCAGGCCATCAAATCCAGTTTTATTTTCTCCGGAGAAGTGGCAGTGAGCTGTTTCATTAGAGCGAAATTGTTTTGTCAGCACAGTTTAAAAGAGCAATAGGGCTGTGAGGTACAAAAATACAGATGCTGTTTACTGTAACTTACTAAACAAGAGAAACTGCATAACCTACTCATCCTTTCCGAGTGTTCAGTGCTATAAATAAGGCAAAACTCCTGAAAGCTCCATATTAAAGTATCTGAGAAGGTAGAATGTGAGTACCAAGCGTTCGCTCAGATCAAATTACTCTGAAGAGCCTTTGAAGCTACTTTTTACAACATCATTCAATGAAAAGCTAATAGAGGTTTTTATCTTTCTGTGATTATTAGATCACTACATATAATAAATGTAATGGTGTTCAACCCTATTTTAAAGGAAATGTACTTTTCCAATGGCCAGAGCTATCTTTTGTCTTCAACCTCCTCTTCAAACCACCACGTGCTTTGGACTGACCTCTAAGTTGTGATCTCATGTATCAATAATTGAGAGGAAAAAAGGCTCTGTTCATAGCCAAAAAATAAGCAAGATTTTACATTGAAAAAACCCAACCCTATCCTGTAATGTTACCTAATCTATAAATAATTAGATCTCAAATGCTTTCTAAAGGTCAGTGATATTGTCTTTTCCCTCCTGAAGGACAAACCAAGAGTGTAGCAGAGTGATGTGGCCCCTCCAGATCCAACCAGTCAGTGGCAGACAAAAACAAAATCAGGTCTCCAGAGGTCCAGTGGACTGCTCTACTTGCAACCTTTTTTCATACACCAGATGTACCTCAAGTGTTTCTGTGGCTTTAGAGAGATTAAAGGAGACAGCTTTGACTCATGTAACTTTCAGATTAAATGGAGCATATGAATTAAATGGAATACCTAAAACATTTGGAACATGTAATATGAAGCAGTGATTTTAAACTCTTTATAGATTAAAAAAAAATTGTAGGTGAATTTTAGTTTTGAATATTCAGGAGCACACACACCTTTCCAGTTCCCTGCACTTACCTTGACCTTCCTTCAAATCTGACAGCAAATGTCACTTAAAGCATAAGCAGGCCGGGTCCTCAGAGCATTCAATTTTCATTCACTGCTTGAATTTAAAACTAGCCTTTCTCATTTGCAAATTTTAAATTAGATTAGCCTTTTTTTTTTTCCTTTGGATGCAGAACTGTTAATGAATTAGCTCGATTAAAGCTCCCTCTATAAAGTTAACAAATTTAAAAGAAGCCTCAGAGCAAATATGGGTCATACAAGGAAAGTAAGGTCTGAAAGTAGCTGTCAAACAATATGACTGAACTCCAGCAGGAAATTGTGTATTCCGAGTATTTTATAAAGTTGCAAAAAAAATTTTCCAGCAGGTCATCCTCAGAAAATATTGTTATATTAGCACTAGAATACAGAACATACTGATTGCAACTAATTTTTTTTTAAAAAAAGGAAAACTCAAAATGCAGAACTCGGATAGTTTTTTCTATCTCGCTTTAAGTTTTCCTTTTTCTGATATCAAATTCCCTTGTTCCATTTATCTTTAATCCTCTTGTATACATTGATATGAATTATTCAATTGCAGTGAAAAACACTGTTTTCCAAAGCTCATTTGATTATTTCAGCCTTTCCTTGAAATATTTTGAGACTTTGACTTTTCAGCATACTTCAGACTGAAAACCCTAAATTGCTTTAAAATTTCCCTTTTATTTTTCCAGCCCGTGAATTATCACTGGGGAAAAAGCAAGAACGTTTCCTCAACCTGCAAAAATCAAAATAAAGAAAAAGTGTGTAGAAAAAAACAATTTCCAAATAAAACCTATATTGTTTCCTGGCATGAGAAAAATACCAGATTAGGAATGTACGGCCATCCCATGAGGTCGTGTTAGCTGAGGTTAAAATGAAAGCCAATAACATTTTGCACTGATATGTGATCTTGGATATCAAATGTTCACATGTTCAACACAAACTGTTGCTTGATGCAGTATTGTGAGTAGCTCCACTACGTAAAAGCAAGGGTTGGATCTCACACAGCTTACGGGCATATGGCAGTGAAGCACTGTCACCACCTCAGGTGAATTTTCCTTTACAAACCAACCTGATTTACATCCCCTTTTTTCTTTTTTTTTTTTATTCCTGGAGCTGGGTAAGAATGTGAGGATCTGACCTACTCCGAACCTGCTCGCTGAGGAACAGAGTGGCATTTTTTTCTTGCTGCGACTTTCATCTCAGACATGAGCAAATGACCACTAGGGATGTCAGTTTGATGGCATGTCCTGGAATGATTTGGGACAGGAAACTCCATTTCTGAGATGAAAAGGCAGTTTCTACTTAGTGGCTGAGGCTTGCTACAGGAAAAGGGTTATTAGCACAATAAAAATCAGGAACGGTGCACAGAAACGGCATCTGGATTTATGAGCTACAAATGTTCTTGGAGCCAAAGGAAACCCAGCACCCTTTGACTCTGTCCTCATTACTCCACCTTCTCCTCTGGGAAAATATGTAATAGAAAAAAAAAAGAGCATAAATGGGTATGGAAAGGATGGAGATGCCCTTTCTCTTCATGTAGGGTTTGCAGACGGGCATCTACATCATAGGCAAGTGTCTTCTTAAATTATTATCAGCCAATAAAACTGCCACCATATCCTGGCAGTTTGCCACATCCCAAAGTCAAAGTTCTTGGAAATAACACCCAGCTTATGCTAAGAAAATTGGCACATGTAGGCTCGCTTCTCTAGAAGTTTAGCTCAAGCTGATTTAGGGCCACCTGGATACCCTGTCAGATCCCTCAGTGATGAGAGCTGCCAAATTAAGCTCTTCCTTTCAATTGTCACGAGTGCCTTATTTCATCTGCAGCCTTGATTGCCCCCTTAAAGCACACCACAGAATATTTGCTATGCACATCAAGCAGGAAGATGAAAGAGTGTAAATCACAGATCTAGGGTGATTATCCAAAAATCAGACTGCTGAGAAATGAAGCATAATATCAGTTAAAGTGTCACTAAAACAGAGTTATGAGAATAGTCAGGTAAAATACTTGATAATTGCTTATAATTTTCAGTGTTTGGAAAACAATTTCCTGGCCAGATGTTTTCACATTGTATTAGATGTTTCATTCCCTGTCAAGTGTTGTACATTTTCCCTAGTTTATGATTCAAGGTGTTAATCATATTCAGTCTTTCAAGATGATTACCTGGTAGCATTAACATACAAATGTACAGCGATTATCTCTGCTTTTCAGAATTCTTTGCCTTTTGCACAAGAAAAATAATAATACAGGAAATAAATCAGTCTCCTTCAACTTGCATGATGCCTATTTCAAAATGAAATTACTATGAATTCAGAGTCTATGAAAATTAGGTATTAATCAACTTCAAAGTACAGGAAACTTTCACCTCAGCTTCAAAGTAGCAACACAGAGTTAAGAGTCTTACAACAGGCCAGAGTTGATAGACATAACCACCTCATAAAAATACTTGTATTCTCCAGTGCTTTCACATCCTATTGATAAGACTTACAGCCATTTCTTAGGAATATGCAGCAATTTACAGTGGACAATAATAAAAAATTAGGGCACTATTTCAGAGTGTAGAGGAAGTTACTATCAAATCTCCAGCCTTCTGCTGTGAAACAGTAAAGATTGTGTAGTAAAATTGGGTCATGTTCAACACCACCTGAATCTAAAAAAAAAATAGAGATTATTTACAAAGGAATTTGATAAAGGCAGTATGATGGGAATACATCTCCAGTTTCCACCGATTTCACAGAAGTCCCGTGAAGTATCTAAATTTGTTCCTAGTGGCATTATTACATAGTCAGTTTTTCATGTCTGAATTCATTATGTCCTGCTGCTCAAAGGAAACAGGGAACATCACAGCAACAATTCTTTGTAGAGTCATTGCTCTACAAATGCTTGTGCAAGATTTGTGTCAGATGAGCGACTGCCTGAAGTGCCTACATTAACCTCCCTGGGTATGGGGACTGCTCACGCACCTCCTGGCTCAGATTTTGGCTAACACAGCCCATGCCAAGGCCTGACATAATGGAGCAACACCCCGGGGCCAAAGCAAGAGCTCCAGAGGCAGCACAGGTGGCCAAAAGAGCTTGAAGGCCATTCTTTAGCCATCACCACCCGCAGAGGGATGCAGCCACCAGCCTTGTATAGCGAGTGTCTGGAGGCTTCACCAGAACCCACCAAATTTCCTTGATGGAACGTATAAAATCAGGAGTTCACCCAAAAAAGCTTCTAAACCAGATCTAACAGCAGCTGAACTGCCAAGGATTTCATGCTTCCTGAGACAGCAACAGAGAAGGAAGGATGATGAGCACTCTCACCATTGGCTGGGTGACTAATTTTGATCATCAGTGCACAAGCAAAGAGTTACAGGTTACAAGTTAAGAAACCTTATGACTTGAGTAGTCAAACAGTGAATTCACACTATAGAAATACAGTCTGTGCAAGGGCAATTGAACCCTTTTGTTTGTTATATTTGTTAAGGAGCTCATAAAATAAACTTTAACGTACATAGTGCGTTGTCCCATAAATTTGGGATATCCAAATGGCCCATGGCAGGTATTCAGAGGCAGCAGGCACAACTCTCCTTCATTCTCAGCGGGAATCAGTGGCAAATACATAGACAGGAATACTTGATTTACACACATTCCCTCACTAATGTGGCCTAATGCATTGGCTAATTCCTGGTGCTGTGCTCTGCCCATTGCTCTTGCTTCTATTTTTCTGTTGGGCCTTTCATGTTACAGCATCAAGGTTGAATGATTGGAAAAAATAAATCCGACTAATCTTTCAATCACTTCAGCTCCTTTTTATTTCTTTATCCTTTGCTCTCATAGTTGATACTCCCCCAGTCCTTTTGACCCCTCCACGGTTCTGGCCCTGAAAGATATTATTTTCAAAGAAAATGGGAGAAACAGCCAGAGGGAAACATCAATGCATTCACATTTCCCTTTGTTTTTCTGTCACTAAACTCATACATATTTGTACTGCAGACCAACAAACAGCTTCTCTTATCAGGCAGGAGCCAGGATCACCTATTTCAGAGTTTCTAAGTATTATCAGAACACCTGTATTCAAAAACAGAACTGATAAATCATCAAAAGCAGGAAATGAAGGGAAATATTTCTCTAGGTTCACAAGAAAAAATATAAATGGGAAAGTTTGTATCAAAATCATTATAAATGAGTTGCAGCATTTTGCCAGCATTTTATTACTCCTTATTTCACTGTGATGGCAGTGCACATACTCTTCCTCATTTTCAGAGGTAATATACAGTTTGCAATGCCAATTTGGTTGCTAAGTCAGACTTCAAGCTCCAGTTTCACTGAGGACTCCAATATTTTCAGAGTGAGGTGCCAACAGATTCACCTATGTGTTTCAACAAACCAAACTGTGCCTAAATCATCATTCTGTTCTCTAGTCCCAGGCTGGTTCTCAGAAATATTAAGGGTAAATTTCTGGTACTCCTCAACATTTGCTAGTATTTTGTATGAAAACAGGATTTACTTTAAATTTTGCACCTCTGAGCCCCATTAACCATAGAATATGCTACTGAAAGAAATCCCATAAAGACAGTAAGAGCCAAAAGAATGAATCCTGTATTTTATTCAAGCCACAGGCAAAAGGATTACAGACTTCACTGGGGTGATGTCTGCACAGAGCAGGAATGACAATTAAGGCCTGGCCAAAGGATTTATATCTAACAGACCCTGTGATGACTGTCTAATATCTTCAAGTCAATGTTCATAAAGCACTTCTGCATTTAATCTTAATTGTACTTTCATCTATATTAATTCCATACTTTATTTATACAGATATTATTTTATTTTTCTTCAATTTTTCAAAGTTTAGCTACAAAGAAAGTTTATGTAGAAATAACACCAAGCTTTGCTCGCAGTGATTCACCAAAATCCCTCAACAATTTAAAAGAAAACCTGTTCATTTCTGAAGGCTGATCAGCCCACAGCATGTTCTTTCATGCCCCTACATGTGGGCTTATAAACTTTATCTGGTGGCTACTAGGGTGGTTTACTACCTGAAGAGGCTGCATTTTCAAAAAAAAAGGCTAACTTGTGTTTGGCTATCAGATTTGTAGATTGAGAAAAGATAAAAACCACACAGTGCTTTAAGGGCACAAGCCCCCATTACCACCTGCCGTAAAACTTGCTCACAGTTCCTGGGTGAGTTACTACACCAGCATCAGAGGAGAAGATTGAAAGATTTTTTGGTAAAGATCACTCAAAAGAAGACCCACTGACCCAGAATATATTCCTCATACTCCACCTCATGTTCTAAATTATATCTTTTATTCCATATGAGTTTTCTTTAGTTGTAAGAGTGTTATCATGTAATAAAATTGCATTAACTCCATTTTAAAGGCATAAATGTTTCAGCACAGAATTTGACTTAGAATGTCAAGCTCATTAATCTATATTTATACATGTTGCTATTCAAGATATTTTTCTGTTAAAACTTGACTGATTATTTAGAAAAAATGAAGCAAAGTGAGTGTTATTTCTAGAAAATTAGACATCTTTCAACATTAGCTAAGGAAAAATCCCAACAAATGTAACTGTTTGAGGAGTAATTAATGCATTTTATGTCTGTCTTTATTGCAGGACTACATGATTAATGAGCTGTCATAGTCTGAAGGCATTCCTTGGCATGTTTCTGTGACTTGTTCAGATAATAAGCCTGAGGAGATGAATGAAGCATGTCCTGCCAGATCTGCTGGGATGATTTCCTTGTACTATAACCGGTGGACATGAAGTACCTCAGCTATTCCTAAAAAAATATCTGTCTCCTCATTAATCAAATCCTGCCTTACACTGTGTGAGTGCCCTTGTGAAGAGAAGCACATGGTACTTACACACACAGAATCAAAGAATGGATTCTCCAGCTGTGTTGTCTTCCCCAGGTGAAGGAGAGAGGTACCTAAGATGTCATCAGCCCTGGGGCCCAGTGTGCAATAACCATCACACCACAGGTAAACTCAAGAGAAAGCATGGAAAACTTGCCTTAATCTGATTAAGCATTCTCCAGGATCTTCATGAACAGGGCTTCTGTCAGGACACAACACACCCCACCAATCACTGTCCCTTCATGTGGGCTTACCTAAGAAAGAGCAGCTGCAGACAGGACATTGTAGGATCACCGTGCAGGGACTTCCTGCAAGAGGGACTATGCTGAGGGCTGCATTTTCTTCTGGAAAGGAGGATCAGCGTGGTCAGCCGGTTACTCTTGGCAGGTTTTTCTGTAGAGGGAGACAAGGTTTAAAGGTCACGAGAAAACACTTTTTAAAAGAGGTATGCTACAGTGAACACAGCTTAGTTCAAAAGCATCTTTGCCCAATTTGGGGGTGGTGGGGTGGTGTTTTGGGGTCTTGGTTTTTTTTGAGTTTTTTAATAATAGCAGAATTACACTGACAGGATTTCTGAGTTTACTTACATTCTACCATATATAACACAAATCACTTTCTTGAGAAGTGTCCAGATTTATTCAGATACCGAGGTAAGACAGTTGAAAGCAGTAGGTATGTATTTATTTCCTATCTTATCAGTATGAACTCTTAGTAAGAGAACAGCAAAGACTGAATAAATGGGTATCTCACTCAACCAAGCAGCCAAAAATAGGAAAAGTAAGCAGCCTGTGCTTAGAGAGGGTCTTCCCTCTTAAAAAGTAAACTGAACTGTGGCTTCCCTCATCCTGAGATATTGCATCTCAATCCACAGGGGCAGAAGGCACTGCCCACTAGTCTTTGCTGCCTTAAGCTATTTGAAAAACTCCCAAAATGTACCTGCTCATGTTAGGAAATTATTTGGATGGCTTTGAACAAGGGTGGAGCTGGACAGACTGAGACCAAAAAATTGTACTCTGATGGTCCCTCTATACCTACTGAATAAAGCAGAAACTAACTCAGTGCAGCAGAGAAGCCATCCCAGCACCTTTAATAATACCTTTGGATTATTCATCACTAACACCAGCAACAAGTGCAAAACTGCTAATCAGAAGGGAAGCTCTATCACCCTGTGGGGTTTTTTTCTGTGCTGTCATGAGTAGAGCTTTCTATTGTTTGGACAAAAGGGATAGCTTGCAAAACAAGCTATAAAATTTCACATCACTGTCATATGGAATGAATTTACAGAGCACCACCTCTGGACTGCAGTATATTGCTAGAAAGTTGCCAGGAAAAAAAAATATTCCTTCTTTGTTCTTTTATGTTTCTCTAACCTGATTTTCCTTTCCATGCCCCTATTCATCAGATGAAATGGTTTGTCCATCTTAGTTTCTAGTACAGTATTTTGACAGACTAAAGTTTTTTGGCTGTCAGATGGTAAATAGTTTTGCTAGTTTTCAACTGCAAAATAAAATAAATCCCAAAACAGCCGGCATTTCTTATAACTTGTCTCTTTTTGCTCTATTTCTTTTATTTGCCAAGCATAAAACAAAGACCAAAACTAGATTAAGATAATTTTCACTGTTTGCTCCAGCACAGCAATAGCAAGTCATGATGCTTTCTCTGAGTTCTTAAATACCTAGAAGACAGGATTTGGGGTTTTGTACTAGTTGTTGTTTGGGTTTTGTTGTTTTTTTTTTTAACCAATAAATAAAATCTGAAGGATTCATCTGAACAAAGAGGTTTTCAAAACAGAAGTAGTTATTGTAAGGTCATCTGCATAGAGTCTCGATAAAGACCATAAAGAACTGAAGTATTTTGAGAGGAAAGGACCAGGGAAACTGGATGCAATGACTACAGCTTATCTCTTTATTGAAATCCAGGCCAAAAAGAGAAAAATTGAATCTTCTAATTTGACTGCTGTTTTGCAACAAAACCACCATATGATGGTGCTTATTAAACAGCAAAGTCTGTCCCTACCAATTGAAGAGGATCATTTATAATACCTGAATTAATAAACAGAGGACAGGGGAAATCTCTTGCTATTAATTTTTAAGCTAATTGGAGGGGAAAAGCTTTACCAGAAACATTTTCACGGTAACAGGTATGGTTTAGTCCATAATTTATTATGATGCAAGGAAATGCGCATCTAAGTTTACAGCAAGAATTAAGTTCAATATTATCGGATAATTAATGTGACATTGACAAAGCAGCTTGTTGTGTGCATACATTACTTAGCAAAACTGGAATATATTGTCCTCTCCCGATAACCAGCTGTGCAATAAATCACAGAAGCCTTTTGGATAATTCTGCAAACTAGAAGTTATGGACTGACAGCACTAAATCAGGTAAGTTTAGCCCCCAGTATCCATGTAATTTTTCTCCACTGGCCATGGCCCCTGTTGCAGTTTAAACATGGTAGGCAGCCAGGACTAAACACAGCAAAACATAACACCACACAGGCTGCTACATAGAAAATTCCCTCTATCCAGCCAAAACCAGCACAACCCCACACACATATGTGATGGCAATACCTATCCAACAAGGTGTTTTCAGTTCTGAAACCTGAATAACAAAGACCTCCCAGAAAAAGAGAGACAATCTCAAGAAAATCAGTCTCTCAAGGATTTTGGCTGAATCCTTCCATACCAATCCTCTCACACACGGTCACACATGTGCCTATAATGATGGACTTTGGGATTTTTTTTTGGTAAGAGGGGAAAAATGCTTTGTAGTCTGAAAAAGAAAACATGAAAACAAATAAAACCACTGAAAACCAAATAAAACCATGAAAACCATAAAACCATTGCTTTCTTTTTGTAATTTACAGGTGACTTTTCAGTAGGCTGCCTTTCAACATCACATTGTTTGCACAACTGAAAAAGTAGTGAGATGCTGGAGTCTTAGGAAGATTTTAAAAAAACCCCAAACCAAACCAAAAGGTTTGCTGGAGAACAAAACAAGCTGCAGCATTTCAAGAGGGTAAAAGAAGGTCAATCTGTCTGGGCAGGGCACCACCAGAACATTGTTTCTGTCCCTCCTCAGAGCAGGGTCAATCAGAATCTTCTCAGCCAGTACAGATGTGCTACGTACAAGGTCAGAATGTTTTATCATTAGGTTGAGAATAAACAAATGCTGCAGAGTATCAGAGTTCCCATGTCAAGCTGCCTCTAAGGGTCATGTGTTGTTTTGCTTTGAGCAAGATCATTTGAAGTCTGTCATAAGAAAGCAAAAGTTGGAGAGTGCTTGTGGTTGCTGTGCTCCACTCAGCTGTGCGCAAACACACGCTATGCAGAAGGTAAACCTGGTTTTACAGAGCTACCTTTGTCACGTGTTGTACCTTGTTAAACTAACACAGAAACCACAGGTTCTGTCTCTGGTCCCGTGTGCCCGAGCACAGGAAACGCAGGGTTTGGAGCCAAACAGGAAGCAGTGCTTTGTGCAGGCTTTCACACACCCCTGTGCCACGGGTAATTAAGGAGCTGGCAGTAATTGAAAATATCCCCGCTTCTTTCACGGTAAGTACCTTGTATTGCTGCTTGATGTATTGTAGCTACCGACAGATGACAGAATAATTTGTCTTTTATTCAACTCCAACACTGAATTATTGGAAGTCGGACTTGTCTGTGGCCTAGAGGGAGACATTGTGCCAGAGTTTCATTTGCTGTTATTGAAGGCAAGAGGTTTATAAAAGCTAATGAAATACAGCCAGCGAAGAGACTGCAGAGGGTCTGAATCTCAGAAGCAGCAGCACACAGATTCCTGTTATTACACAAGGCAGCAGAAAGGCACCAGTCTTTCCCATCTATACCACAGAAAATATGTAACATTTTCATATGCTAATTTTCTATCATTTGACTAACTGCTATAGCTGTTATATTTCCTCTTAGTTTTATATTTTAAGTGATGCACAGCAATCTTATAGAACAGAGACAGTGAAATGAAGACAATAGTCCAATCTCATTAAATATTTTCATGCCTTAAGAGACTCTCTCAAGCAGTGCACGTCTGCAATGAGCACACTTCAAAACCTTCAGTTAAAGATGTGTCCTGCATCACCCAGTTGTTATGGAGATAGTTGCCTATGGACTCTGACTACAAAAAGTGCAAATAATTTCTGAAAAAACTTTTTGACAGTTAAAAATCTAATCCTATGTGAGGCACAGAAACTCACATAATCCTAGTGTAAGATTAAAAGTACTTTGACAGAAAAAAAATTAACATTACTTTAGAGCTCTGTAACAGTTGAGCCATCGCTAAAGGACTTAACACCTGTTTACATGGCTTGGTGGTGGGGCTTTAAAATAAATCTCACTAATACTTTGAGAAAAATCACGATGTTATTTGCTTTCTGGGATATAAAAAGAGATTAAAATGTCAGGAAAAGCATCAAGTTTTCTAAGATGCACTATTTACTGATAATGGCTAAATGACTTTCTCTCATTATAAAGGAAAATGATTCTGTAGCAAAATATCCATGGATATCAAGTGTGATGAACTTTATCTTTAAAGCAGTAATGCTTTTCCACCAGTATAACTTGAGGGAAGAAACAGCTTGCACTTTTTTCTTTTAAATGAAACAAAGGAAAAAATATTGACCTTGAATGTCACTTTTATTACAGCAGCTCCTTCAGCTTTGTCATAAAGCTCCAAGGTTATGAGTGCTCTGGAACCCAATTATACTGTACATCACAACCATGGCTATTCTGGCTGCTGAACCCTTGGCTGAGCTGGGCATGGAAAGAGCAGGCAGGCTCCAAAATAATTTCTCAGTCCTTTCCTATAAAAACCAGAAACCCGAGTCTACAACATCTAAGCTGCTGCCTGCACAACTGAGCAGTGACTCAGGGAGGATCCTTTCCTATAGTGCACAGCATTAAACTACTTTTTCCTTCACCTGAACCCCATCTCCATAAATCTTCATGCTCTGCCTCTTGCATGTGTACCACAGCAGAGCTACTGCTGGAACACCCCCCTTCCATCCCCTGCACTCAGGGCAGCTGATTTTTCTAGTGCACAGGGAAGTTGCACGGTACAGTAATTCTTCTTCTGCTTTCGTGATCATCTCAGTGAATGAGGCAAATTGATAAATAGGGGAAAAAAGCATGAAAACACAGAGAATGGGTGTAAGGAGAGAAGGAAAGTGTCCCTGATAGGAGGCTGGAGGGGACAACAGAAGAGTAACTGTTACAAGGAACTTACAGGAGGGGAGAACACGTTGGAGAGAGGGTAAGGAAGTGGCTGAGCAGCACTGCAGGTAAAGCCTTTCTGTTCAGTGAAGAGCAAACCTTCTCTCCAATTAAAAACCAAGATCTCTCAAACTACTGCAGAATAAAGCCCTACTCACATAAACCCTTGAACTCCTCACTCATCCCTTTGTGACCTTTACATTCTACTGCAGTCAGGTACTACCATGCAGCACACTCCAGGCAAAACCCCTTATTTATATACATGTATATACACACACAAACAGTCCAGTGCTTTCAAGTGTATTTACAGGTCCCTTTCAATCTTCAGTTTTTCTTCAGCATTAACAGCAGTGAGATAGCAAGCATTGTGGGTTTTAATTTGAAGGCAACTCTGTGTCATAGTGGGCACACTCTTACCTTTAAATAAAATTGGAGGCTGTTCTTCACCTGATAACATTAGGCCTTAAGCCAGGATGAAAATTTTCACTGCAAGGAATTTCCAAGGCAAACAAGGTTTTTATAACTTGCAAGGCTTGCAACAAGTTAACAGTTTATTAAGAGCAGAGGGAAGTGAAAATCTTTATGCTGAAAACTGACTTTACTTAGGAACAAATAAAAATTGAAGAATAACTTTACTTATAATTTGATGTTCTATGAACTATTTTCTTTCGTAGTTATGCTGTATTGAAGAGTCCTTTAGTATGTACGAGTTACTCTTTCCTCTATGGAAATGTAATCCTATTCCCTCCAAGTAAAACAGACTTTTTGCCCCCAGAATAAGCAGGATTGGACCCTTCCAATCATATCACCAAGTTACCACTGTCTATTAAGCACTCTTGTTAGAAATGGTTTTATTACTACATTATTTTATAAAAGACTAAACGCTATATAAATCCATGGAAATTATGGTGTTAAACATTTTAATACTCTATATACTCCAATTTCACTGTATCAGAGAGTACTGCATGCGTATTTGCCATAAGAATAAGTGTTCTGCCTGAAGATATTTGCTAGTTTTGCACTAGTGGAGAAACATGCTCAGGTTTCTGAAAAAAAAAATGCTTCTCCTTTGAGTTTAAAATATTTTCATTCTTGTTCATTCTTCAGTCCCTTCACATACCATCTAGCTAAACTATCTGCTTGTATGCTGCTCTCTAATCTTGTTCAAGCATTTAAATTTGCTTTGGGGGGAGAGTTTAGGGTGCTTTGCTGTTTGTTTTTTTGGTTGGTGTGTTGTATTTTTGGGATTTGATTGGTTGGGGGGTTGTGTGTTTTTCTTCATTTATTTTGTTTGGCTTTCCCTCTAGCATCCCAGATTTAGCTTACTTATTCCAAGTTGCCTAGGTTCCCTTTCCCCGTGTTTTCCTCATTTTTTCTATCCATGGAACCAGACTGTCTTCACGTTTTCCAAATGCCACAATAGAAGCACTGAAATCATGGGAGACTCCTGGGGAAGCTTTTGTACAATTGTAGAGAATTTTGTTTGCCCTGAAGAATCCTTTGTTAAAAATTCTGAAGGTTAGAACGTGCGCAAAGCTGATGTGATGCTCAATTTTTTTTTCTGCTAAGCCAAGCACAAAAACATTGAAATGCTTTTCAGATTATTGAGAAAATTGATAGTCTTCAACAGGCAAAACTCACCTTTCAGAACCTGACCATGGAAAAAAACCTTATAGGATTCACACTCCTTTAACTTTATTTTATAGTTAGGAAAAACAAGTTTCTACAGAGGAAATATAGAATCACAGCTTATCTGTTCTTCTAGAAATGATACAGAAAAACATGATATAGACATAAATTTGAATACATGTCATCAACCAGACACTACACACTGAACCAACAGTAGTTTCTCAGCCTTGCACATGGGATAAGGTTAATCCAATGTTCCTCATCTAATCTCATTCTAAATGCTACGCTGATGTGTAGCTGTGGACATCAACAGCAAAAACCAGAACAAACCTTGCAGGCAAGACAGCAAAACAGGCAATAAAAAAAAAAGAATGTTTTTATTTAATGACCCCAGACTTTGGGACTTGCCAAGTCATTTGCCTGTTTGCACCTCTGCCCCGGCCCCTGAAGGGAGCTGTTTACCTCTCAGGGCAATGTTTGGTGTGCCATCACTGCACTCAAGGATGGGAGAGCAAGTGTTTTAGCTGGAGCACTCACTGCTCCCTGTGGCTAATACTAACTGACACTTCTCACTGCTTGCTGTTGATGATAGTTTTGCAAAAGCTAAACTGGTTGGAGTGTAATAGTCCGTGCTCGACAAGTGCCTCGGGCCAGTATTTCAGCTGGAAGTTCCTGCTGGAACAGCCTGTCATTTTCAAGAAACGTTATATTTTTCTCTTCACCTTCTTTCCCTTTCTCCCCACCCTAGTAGACTTTGTTTCATCCTTACTGAAACACGGCTATTTTTTATTCAGCTCTCATGAGATTTCCATACACATGCTCAAGGCACTGGAGTTTGATGGTGTGTGCTAAAGGTCACCCAGCTACACATTAAATTAGTTTTTATGTCTATGAGCATTCACCTATGTTCAAAAAAGCCAAGTGATTGTCTTTGTTTGTTTGATTAGAAGTTTTAAGCCTACTGACTCTAATTTCCAGAGTACCAAGCTTTTTTAAAATATTCACGTGCACTGGACGTACAACAATTTAAGATTAATCAACATCATTTGGAATTCTTTCACCCAGGGAAAAGAGGAGGGTCTTAGAGTAACAAATTGTGTATGAAGAGCATAGTAAGGCAGAGCTGCATTTAAGTTACACAGGTAACCTATTATTTGATACTTCCCAGCTACATATCTGGGTCAATGTTTCAAAGAGGTGAACAGTCCAGTTCACCTACAGTTCAACATCTGTGTTGGTCAGTCCTGAAAAAAATTCAGCTGTGGGTGCAGCCTGCGTAGTGCTGCAAAGCAATGGGTGTTCACAGCTCTCTGCTTCTCAATTCTCCTCTCTCCCACGACTTTCCCTCTTCCCTGCCCTCACAATGCCACTTATTTAACCCTGCCACACGGTATCCAAGCACAGGAAAAGCCACACCTGTTAGTTCTTCACCAGGAATATGGTGACTTGAAATACAGCCTCAGTGTCTCTCCTCCCATTTTTGGAAGATCAGAGGAACTTCAGGGTGCCTGAAGGTAAAGAAGTTGAGATTTAAGTCAGAAATCAAACAGCCAACAACACTTTTGGTTCTTCCATACCTACTGTCTGAAGCAGACACTGGCCTTGTAAAAGAAGGCTTTTCTGTAGTCCACACATGCATTATGAGAAAGATTTGTGATTTTCATTTTCTCAGAGCAACTGAGTGAAGAGTGCCTGAAGAAGCTCATTAAAATATTGACATAAGGGGAAAAACAACTGGCATTTAATATTCAACCAAAAAATAAGTGCTAGATTTCTCTTTTGTGGCGTACACTCGTCAGAGAGAATCACAGAATGGTTTAGGCTGGCAGGGACCTTAAAGACCACTCAGTTCCAACTCCCCTGCCATGGGCAGGGACAACTTCCACTAGACCAGGTTGCTCAGAGCTCCATCCAGCCTGGCCTTGAACACTTCCAGGGATGGGGCAGCCACAGCTTGTCTGTGGGAGACACCAACAGAACTGCAAAGTAGCCCATACACGTTTGCAGAAAAGTCATGAAGAAAACTGTTCTCCTTCAAACTTTTCATTAAGTGCTACACCTAGTTAAGTTGAAAGCAAGTCTGCTACACTATAATGGACATTAAATTTTCAGTCACTGTAGCTTTTAGACTGCATGTCACGGGAGAGAGCGCTCATGACAGACATTGTGTGCATTTATTTTTCATATTTGACCATTGACAAACACAAATGCATGAGTTCCTGAAGTGTATGTCCCTGCACAATAGAAACAAGTGTCATTTTGGCAATTAAGGAAAGTCTTTAGGTTCAGCCTTGCTGAAGATGGAAAACACTCAAAATTACATGACATGCCTTTCTCTGTTATGGGTATTGTTTAGGCAATGTGGTCAAAGAGCTGTCAGCTCCCATCAGTGGAGTATTTCCCTTCCAGGGAAAAACAGCCTGGTGCAGTCTGCTTGGGCCATTTCCTCTCACCAGAAGAAGGGAGGGGGTCGGGAGGAAACAGAATTTTCTTCTAGCAGCTTTCCCAGGCAGGGATTTGGAGCATTTTATCACCACCCATAATTGGTTCGGTTCAGTCAACACTTCATATTCGGGCTCTCAGAACTGTATCCAAAAGGGAGAAATCTGTTTTCTTCAGATAAAGATTCATTTTGCAGTATCAAACCTAAGGCCTTGTCCCCACTGTGCATAGATCTGAGACTGAACACAGAGAGGGGTTTGCAACAGGATCTGACCATGGGAAAGCAAAGCTGCTTTCAGCGAGACCTGGTAGATTTGGGAGACTGTGAGCCCAAGCAGCCGAAATCCTAAAGGGTCCTCCCCAACATCTTTTGAACTGATTTACAAGTCTGACTTGAGAACTCCCTGACATGTATTTACAAAGCAAACAGCAGGCCTTTACGGGATATGAAACGGCTTTACAAAACCCAGGGTCCAAGCATTTCAAGGCCCCGTGATAGAGATTCGTTGACATAAAAGAAAGTTTCTTGTACTAAAGGCTTTAAAAGTTGGCTGCAAATTTTTGCATCCATTCCTTTCCCACACCTCACACACTCCAGTGACTCAGCCTGCTGCAGTTACCTTGTACTTTAACTTTTGTATCAACAACTTGTTTTAGAAAGATAAATATTTTCACAACCAGCAAACAAAATATTATGTCTTCCTTGCTACCAATACCAATGTCTCATTTTGTCTATGCTTGTATCTTTCATTTCCTTTTCTCCTCATTGTTTGTAATTTCAGCATTTGACCTAATTCTTACCACTTTCACTTGAGGTAACACACAAAAAAAGTACTTTAAAACAGAAAACACAGACCCCCCCAAATAACTCACAAATATTTGCCTAAATTAAAGATAGTTATGTACCTAAGAGGAAGGGACAGGCAAAAAAAGTGTAACTCAGTTGAGATAGATGCAATTTGGTGGGTTTATACTGAAAAAACAAACATGCATTTTATACAGAGTAACTTAGAAATCAGCTGCAGAATTATTTAGGGAGCCCAAAGCTGCTTTAGAATAATCTAAAAGAGTGATAAGAACTTCAAAACAATGTAGCTAAAATGTCAATATTTATTTAACATAGCAAGCGTTTCTCCTTTCTCAAGAATATTTTGTTTGTTAATTTAGGTACCAAAGGCTCTCTGAGAAAAGATGTCAATACAACTGTGCAAGTTTACCTGGTGGAAACCAAGATAACACTCCTAAAGAAGCCAGGATAAGGTAATTCTTGAAGTAGCTCAGAGCCCTGTGCCCCTACAGCAGGGAAGGACAGCCTGTGTGAATATATGGAGCTGCTTTTATTTTAGCTTCACCTGAAACACCTGGCTGGGACTTGAAAACACTTCATCTCTTGCCCTCACAGCAGGCCAAGAATTTCAGTATGGCAGCTGAAAATGCCAAACCAAACTTGGGCAAATATACCAGAGTGTTACATAGTGCTGCAGACTTCATATAAATCAAGACATAAATAATCCTTTCAGTCACTGCCTTCAAATGTATTTAACATATATAGTGACATATAACACATGTACTTCAGGGACCACAGGTATTTTGCAAAAGAGATGTCAGGCTGCCCCATGACTGGAAGTTAACACCAGAAGTCTGTGTTAACTGGGAACCGGAGGGAGAACCAACCGGGCTGTTCAAACACATGAATTAATGTCATCCTCTCGATAGATTTCACACCTTATACTCCACATTCCTGACACAGCCACGTGCTTCAGCACGAATTCAAAAAAACCGCTTTAGCCCCCAGGGAAGGTGGCACCACACCAGCACCGTCTGGAGTCCCTGAGGTGCTGTCCCCAGCACCCTGGCAGCTCTGAGAGCCCCTGCACTGCGGTACCACAGGGCTGTAACCATTAGAGCCCATCGGAGGGGCTCCAGAGCCCACGGCACTGAACCATCACGACAGCCCCGCAGCCACCCTCCTCACCTGGGCACCGACCAAACTCACCCCCAGGGCTAATCAAACACACCTACCCTCGACATCACAAATGATCCCGTCCATCCACGTCTCTCCACCGATCAGTTCTCCTTGCCCGGTCCAGGGGACCCGCCTTGTCCCTCGACGGTACCGGCACCGAGGGGGCTTCGCCTCAGCTCCCGGTCCCTTCGCACCTCCCGCCCCGCTCCCCTCGCCCTCAGCCGCGCCACCCCGGGGCACACCTGGCGGAAAGGATGCACAGTTCGCTAAAATCGGGGGAAGCCGATTGGGGGGATTTTAACAGCTGATTGCTCCGAGCCGCCTGTTTATCACCTCCTACTTTGGAGGCTCCTGAAATTACAGAATAACAACTTCGGCACCTCCCGGCGCGCGCTCCCCCCCTCAGCCGCGCTCCCGCCGCCCGAGTAACATCTGAGCTGACCCGACCTGACCCGACCGAAAGGGTTCGCTAAAATCAGGTGAAGCTAGTTGGGGGTATTCGAACAGTTGATTGCCCAGAGCCGCCCGTTTATCACCTCCTGCTTTGGAGGCTCCTAAAAGTACAGGGTAAGAACTTGGGCACCTCCCGGCGCGCGCTCCCCCCCTCAGCCGCCCTCGCGCCACCCGAGTAACACCTGAGCTGACCTGACCCGACCGAGAGGACACGGGGTTCGCTAAAATCAGCTGAAGCTAGTCGGGGGTATTTGAACAGTTGATTGCCCCGAGCAGCCTGTTTTCCCACCTCTTACGTCGGAGGTTCCTAAAAAATACAGGATGGGAACTTACACGCGCCTCCCGCCGCACGCTCCCCCTCAGGCCTGAGGCGCGCCTCAGGCCCTCCGGTCCAGGGCCCACTCTCCCCCCCCTCAGCCGCGCCCGTCCCAGTCCCGATCCCGGTCCGGGAGCCGCGCCCCTCAGGGAGGAAGTTACAGGGAGTCAAGTCAGTGAGAGACGCCGTGGAAAGGAGAGCGATTACAGACCAGAGGCAAGAGCGGTGGCAGGAGATGGACGCGCCCCTGACCCCTCGCTGCGGACCGTGCACAGAGCGTACCTGTGCAGGCTGCGCAGCCCCGGCCAGCTGCCTCCAGCTCTTAAACATGCTGAAAAGCGGCAGCCAGCAGAGTTTATATAATATACTGTGGTCCTTGGAGTCATAGAATCACAGGACAGTTCGGGTTGGAAGGGACCTTAAAGCTCACCTGGTTGCTCCAAGCCCTGTCCAAACTGGCTTTGAATAACCAGGGATGAGGCAGCCACAGCTTCTCTGGGCAAAAACCCGTGCTGGTGCCTCACTCAGATTTTCATAATTCCCTAATTCCTTTATGAAACATTCGGATTTGCTCATTTTATCAAGATTATATATAAAGCACACCTCCTCCTCCAATGGGACAAATAGATTAAAAAAAAAATAAATCTATCAGTTCATCCAACTTTTCCACTAACACCCCTGAACTGATTTCTTTTCCACTGGCACCTCTGTCTGAACTTTTGTTCTAAAAGCATTATTTTCCATGTCTTGTTGAATTTTTTTTTTTTTTTTTTTTTTTTTTTTTTTTGGTAGGCAAGTTTTCCATCTACTCTTAAAACTGTCTCATAGCTCCTTGCCAACATCCAGTCTCTGAAGACCAGGCATTTCTGTATTGCCTTTGCTGGCCATTCCAACCTCTGGTCTGGAAGTTCCCAGAGTATGGTATGTATGCGGGTACTTGACTTTCTCATTTATCTACACCTCAGACACCACAAACATCACTGTGGGCTTGTGCAAAGACAATGACCAGAGCAGAACTGGAGAGCAGAATGCATTTTGGCAAACCCCAAAATGACCTGGCTTTCACAGCTTCACTTTTATGAGACCCCAGCTATATATTTAAAATCCTATTTCCTAGACTGTTGTGTCATAATGTCATTAGTAATAACAATATTTTCAATCTTACTACCTGTAACCTTACCCATATAACCTGGAAATATCAGTAATCCCTAATTAAAGGCTGGTAAGCGGCAACTGATGGCAAAAGAATTGATAATCCACTCAAAACAATGAAAAGTCTTCGTGCAGTCTCAGCTCTAACAGAGAAAGTTGGGGGGGATTTAACAGAGTTTTGCACCAGTGCTAAACTCAGCATGTTTTGTACTCCGTGTTTTGCAATGCTCTGCACATTAAGGAAAAGCACAATTATTACCTGCTTCCAAAAGTTCCATCTTGAAAATCAGTAATGGAAAGGCTAAACAGGATTAAATAGGCCAATATAAACCTGAGAGAAGAGTTCCATGTGAAGGTGAGAAAAATTAGCCCCAGTTTTGAAGGAAACGTTTACCAAACCTTCAGTTGATGCTTTTCATGGCAATTACTGGCATAGTTTTTATGAACATCTTGAAGATTAGCTTTCCTCAAAAGGCCCATCCCATTTCTTTGGTGATAAAGCTGATGGGATTAAGAATAAATCCATTACTGTGAATAATGCATCATGTGATGAGTTATATTGGTTGAGTCTGAGTAACCTCCCTGTCAGAGGTAAATTTAGCACAGGAAATAGTGCCTACCCACTTTGCAGAATCCAGTTCAGTCACATTAAACTTAAATGTGTTACAGCAGAAGACATCAGGCATGGCTTTTCCAGCAAAACACAGTAAAGGAGATTGCAAGTCATGAATGTTTCACAGAAGTCAAGTTAATTCTAGCATTAAGAATCAGCTTTTTGTCGGTACGATGTACGACACTCAGATTTCAGCCTGCACCACACTGGGTGTTCATACAAGGGAACACTCCATTAGTCAGCTCCCAGTAGGCCCCTGGCTTATTCCTGTCTTGTAGGAATTTTAACAGCATGTTTCTAAGCACAGCCTTCTCTCAGCCTTTGGAACATCACAATTTGCAAGCAAAGCAAAATAGGGGTTAACAATAGTTGGAGGAAAACACTCATTGTAGCAGTTAAATGTGCATTTGTTACCTTAATCATACACTGGTATGGAAATATTATTTGTGTGCCTCTGTAATTTATAATATACATTTTACAACATATAACTCTATAATCTATGTATACATAAAACCTATCTAAAATATATGCATTTATAATTCATAATATGTAATTATATAACCAAGTTTTAGCTTCTTGAAAGGAAAAGCTCATTTACATTTTTACCAGGTACCTCAGAAACTTGGAAATGCTACAGATTAGCCTGATCTATTTTGACTCAGATTATTTATGGTCTGACTAAATGGCAGCATGTACCCCCCGGGATGTGAAATATAAGGAAAGATCTAGCACACTTGGAAGTGATTTTGTTTAATTCATGCAAATCTATAGGTCTCAGGAATGGGTTTAAGATTTTCTTCATCTAATTTTATGTAGCTTCTTCCCGTTTTACTGCGTTGCTGTGCTCAAGGGGCCACAGCCCAGGGAAAAGTGGTTCTGTTTTGTTCATGGCATTTCAGGCTTAGGGCCAAATGAAGCTCCACAGGTGTAAATAAAGAGCAGACTTGGTTCTCAATGTCCTTTGTGCAAGACTTGAAGCTTAACTCATAAGAGTAAGAAAAAAGTGGACTGAGTTCTCGCCTTATTTAATTCCCCTAGTACTACTCTGTTGTTTAATCACATTTCTGTAATTGCAGAACCCAGGAAAAGGCTTAAACTTAGTCCATTTGGCTGGAGTTCGTGCTTTTAAATTTAGATCACACTCTTTAAATATACCCTATATATAGTTCTATGGCCAGGAACTGACTGTTAATCTATCTAACACTATAATTATTCCTGTCATTTAGCTTACAGCTTCTTCTTTGAACAGAGCACTCCAGAAAGATCCCTGCTCAGAGGCCTTTCTGTTGAACAAGGCTATAGTTTAGAAGGTCCAAAATATTGCTGATATATGAACTGGCAGTTAAAGTCTGACAATATATGTACTGGAAGCCCCTGGCTTATCTTCAGCAGCAGAAGTATGCCAAGCTGTAAGTCTGGTAAATATACATGATGATCCTTTTCCTTGGATGGATTGAGTACTAAATGTCCATTTATTTTTCCCAAATGAAAAAAACCCCCAAACAACAATATTGAAAGACAGATTTTTTAGGTTTTGCCTCACAACTACGTAAGACTTTTCTGTTTCAGAGAATTGCTCCTGTTTTTATTGAAAAAAAGGAAGTTTAAAAGCCATCATTCTATGTCTCCATGCAATTTATCCTTGTGTCAGGTGCCACCAAAACTAAAGAAGGAAAACCCTTGTAATTTAGAATTTGCTCATTAACTATAATTATGAGATAGACTCTGAACTTGAGCTGTAGAGGAAGCAGAAATGGCTTCAACAACACCCACTGCAACAATTTTGCTCTGTGGGAATTAACACAGACAGCACAAAATAAAATGTTTAAAAGTTCAGAGATGAGCTTTTCTTGCCCAAAGAAGTAATTTAACTGAGAGCAATTCATCACACTTTCAAAACTGGATCCTGGTCCTTATAGTGGAAAAACACCATCAATATGTTCTTTAGCCAGCAGGATGTAGTTTGCTTTTTTAAATGTAAACTGAACCAATCTCTGTTGAACAGGTACCTTGGGCTGCCTGGCCTAAAAGCATATTAACTGGTTGTAATGCAAGACATCTTCATCTTCATGCAAACTGTTAATATTTAATTTAGGCATGCACAGTGAGCAAATACGTAAGTGTATTAATTCCTTTGCAGTTCTCTGATGTATACAGCAGCTCTGTGATTTGATTTGAATTGATTTTGCTGCTAACTCTGGTGACCTCCAATAAAAAATTGTTGCATTCACCACAAAGTGATTTATGATGGCAAAACTCTCTATTATATAAATACTTTCCAATGCATTAGTCAGAAATCCACTATCTTACTTCATTAAACCAACAAATATAATCAATTCTTATCTGATTTACCGTTTTTTATGCAAGGAAAAATGATTTTACCTTTATGCCAAATGGAGTTAAAATGTAGATCATGCAATATGAAACGTCCGTGCCTCAGTCTGTAAGTGCCACTAATCAAAATCAGCGTCCACATTCAAGATTTGAGCTCTGATCACAGTCTGGCTTGCACATTACAGGAATTAAATGCATATGCATGTTTTGATAAACAGTGCTGAGCATTAGCACTGTGCCTTCTTGCAGTTAAACAGCCACCTAGTTTTAATCACAATGGAAAATGAAAGGCATCTGAGCATCCAATAAATGACATTAGGAGACAAAGTGTTTCCTACCAATTAGTTATGTGCCTCTTCTTTCAAAACATCCCCAAGTACTTTACTATCTGACTGCACATGCTTGTGCACTGATACGTGCATCTTGGAAATATTATACACAGGAATCACTTCAGCCATATCTGAATTGCAGATACAGGACTTGCTTTCTATATGTATGGAGACAGAGAATAACACATTTTCAGAAGTAATGCATCTTTTAATTTAGAAGGATGGATGTGCTGCTGAATCTATGACTCCTCATTACAACACAGAGTCAATAAAAAGAGCTCTCATCCAACTACTGTGGGGATCCATCAATAATCCTGCCAGAAACACTAAACACTTCTTTGCTGTAGTGTCCCTCTGGCCCAGTTATTTGGATAATAATTTTGAAGTAAAACTTGTTAGGGGGGAAGTATTTGGTAATTTTTCCAAAACTGATGCTAGCCCCTAGAGCAGGGGGGGACAATGAAGGTTTTAAAAACCTAAAGCAGAAAATTAAAACAATTCTATGTTTTCTGTGCCTGAGTGATTTACTTATTGAGATACTATAAAGAGGAGAGTAGGAGAGGGAGGGTTCTGAGTGTCCTCTTCCTTTGGCAGCTGTGCTTTACAAAGACTTGAGCGAAATAATCTCAGCCCTCTGGAGATGACCTCCAGGCTCACCAATGGAAGGGGACACTTCTTGAGGAGTATCTTGTACGTGACAGAACTCACCATGTCCTGGACTTTGGACAGCTCCCAGTAACTGTGCACTGGCCAGTCTGACTTCAGGAGACTTCTTTGGTGTGTTGGCTGCATTGAACAAGTCCAGAAGTCAGCCACACACCACGTTACTGCAGCACTTGGCTCACGCTCACATCTCGCTGAGACACAGCCCGGGCACAGCTCCGCCGTAACCTTGCGCTGTCTAGAAAGCCCAGACAACCTGCATGGGCTCTGAATGCTAATGCAGGGGCTGGCTGCCCAAACACGAGGCACTGTGGAGCCTGAGGCCTTGTTAAGATTCCATGCAAAGATGAATGATTAATAGCAAATCCAAGTCATGCTCCAGATTCTGCTGACGCACACACACGCCCCGTTCTCCCGCACTGAGCATGGCCCCGGCGTAGGGGAGGCTCTTGCTCTGGCTGCTGCAAGGGCTCTACATTTCTCTAACAGTAATTGTACCTGTGCAAAGAGTACATTGTGTAAAACCTGTCTACGTGCTGGCTTTGCACACACCCGTACCAGGCCCAGCAGGCATCACCTTTGTGACTTCCAGCAACAAAAAACCCATTCAGTCAACATCTGAGCTAAAGGAACAGCTCACACAACCAGCCATTGCCAGCCCTCCTGTTCTTTGTCAGCACAGGTTAGACATCAGTGGGAGACTATTATCAACACACTTAGCATTACATAACTTACTAGACAAGTTATTTTTGAGCATTTAGGAGTCTCAACACCTCTAGTTCCACGGTGGGTTTTTTTCTGTAAGAAACAGCAGGACCCTATATAGACACCTGAAATGTCATGGGACAGACACCGGAATGAATCTGTGTCTCACCCCCTCAAGCTACAGCAGTAACTCTGCTAGCTGTCAAGAAATAACAGCCCCCTCTCTCTCTCTCTGAAGCAAAACATCTGATCTTGATCAAAAACTCTGTGTCCTACACCATTAATAGAAAATCCAGGAAATACTTGATAGCTGGGAAGGAACAGAACCACAACTTCTTATGGCATTTAAGAAGAGGGCCTTTATTTTCTGTTCCCTCTTTCTGCGATGCAGTAACAGGAGGAAAAGGATAAAAATATTGGTATCAAAGGACTTTTCAGAAAGGATGCATTACAGTCCTTACTAAAGGAATTCAAAGTGGTTTTGATCCATCTAGACAGTTCACTGATATCTATAATTTGCAACATCTATGGACTTTTTCCAGCTGATGTAACTTTATCAGCAGGTAGAGTGTTGGCATATCTTCCAGGAGTTCCTAAACACCAAACTGCTGTTTCTGGAATTAGAAATTGTTTTATACATACTAAAACAGGCTCCTTGCTTGATTTCCATTAGTTCCAAGCTACCTACACAATTCCATTGCAAGATACTATGAAACCATCTTCACAAAGATATAGTTAAGAAAGAGCTCAGATGAACACATAGACAAAGCTTGACTTACAAAACCAGAGTCCCTTTCAGGAGATGTTTCTCCTACACACAGAGATTGCTCAGCCTCTTGCATTGTCAGAACATTTTCCTGTAAGACTGTATTATTTTTACCTCAACTTCATACACAACTGAGCACATAATACATAGGTCAAAATAATTTGTTTCATCTTTTCTTATGTGAAATAAATGTCCTTTTGAGCCCTGTTAAGCCCTGGCACTAGAGACTCTGCATTCTGCAATGTCACACAGTCTGTGCTGAGGTGGGACAGATCAATGACACACTCTTGATTACAAGGTACTTAAGGAGTGGGTCAGGTGTAAGTGCAGCTTTGTAAGGGCTGACATCTGCAGAAATAGCAAGCCAGAACAGGAACTTACTTTTAATTTGGCATCCCCAGTTTTGCAATTTACTCCTACTGCTGAATGGTTAAAATGAAAAGCAATGACATAAATAGCCCCCAAGGCTCCCTAAGCCGAGGCTGACCAGCTGTTTCAAACATAGCTGCTCATGGGCAGAGGGTAAAGAAAAAAAAGAGAGTTTTATAACAGCCACAAAAAAGCCTTGATTGTTGTTCATCTGGCTTTACTTTTCACTGACGGAAATCTGTACTCAGGAGTAACAAGGAGTGCATGAGCTGAGTCCATGACACTTGGCTGCCTGTGCAATGGCACTGATGGATGGGAATTACACAGAACTGGGCTTACACAAGCCCTGTTTTGACACAGTTCTTTCTTGGCTATGCCTGTGCTCCAAAATGGAACTTGGAATAAATAAATAAATGTTTGGAAGATCATCATGGTTATGGAAAAAATAACAGTTTGCACGTGTTTTCAATAAGATGAAGGGTTATTTCAAAGTTCTTGCCCATGTCTTGCCTAATCTTTTCAGGGTAGGTAAAGTGCTTAGCATGTACTTAAAACACCCTAGCAAAATACTGCGATAAAAAGGGTATTAAATAAGTTTGACATCAGTTGCAAAAAACCAAGTATTCATTGTGTGACACGTGAGCAGCTTACATTAGCAGCTACAGCACTCTTACAGAGAAAGAAATGGCTATTTGAAATTATAACCCACTTGCCTTCTTGAAAACAAATAGCCAAAGAAAACACCTCAATGAACAACAGACTTCCTATTAGTGCAGCGTGCTTTGTGCTTAGATTTTTGGCTAAAGAGATGAAATGGTCATCTCCTTTGGTGGAGCTTTTTTAGCACAGTGCTAAAAATCAGACAGAAGACACTTCCTGGAGGCCTAACAGTAGGTAAGCCCTGCTTAAATGATATTTTGCTATGTGAATTGTATGTTTCTAGGCATGATCTGTAGATCTTTCTTTCAAATATATTTTGTCTACAAATATATTTTGTCCTCAGAATGATGCAAGACCATTTATCTATTAGTTTTGAGGCTTATCACAAGAAATTAAGCAGCAGAATGCTCAGTAATTAGAGACCTCACCCTGGAAAATGGATAATGACAGAGTCCTTGAAATCAATGAAGGTTAAAGCTGCATGTTTATAATAACGTTTCTATAAACCCAGGATAAGATGTTGATTAGGATATTATATCAGCCACATAACAATTAAAATTTATATTTAATCCTGTAGGGAGAGTTTATTTTGAGCATTGCATGACCTCACAGATTTATCCAGCAAATAACTCCCCTACTTTGATTCCAAAGACAACAAATACTGTACTTTGTTCAGACTTGTCCTGTGTCCATACACGTCTCACAGATAATCATTTAGGGACATAAACTACATGTGAGGTGTTCCTGAAAATAAATGTCTGCAGAATATCAACAAGCCCAATGTTTTTTTTCCAACAGGAATGTATAAATGAGCCAAATCACAGAAAAAAGTTCCCAGTAAGATAGCTACAATTGTATGATGGTCCATTTGGGATCTATTGATTAATAAAACAAATAGATCTGGTTTTCCCTTGTCCTACCTGACCTAAGGGGTGGTGGATTCCCCAACCCTGGAAACATTCAGGGCCAGGTTGGACAGGGCTCTGAGCAACCTGATCCAGCTGAAGATGCCCCTGCTCATTGCAGGAGGGTTGGACTTTAATGGTCCCTTCCAACCCAAACCAGTCAGTGATTCTATTATCTTCCCAAGGGCCTCTACATGGATAAACAGCAAGTATTCTTCACCTTTTTCTCATGAATTCCCATTATTAAGGAATTACAACTTTTGGAAATATGGTGTTTTAAGTTCTGTTTTTAACAGAAGTTTCATATCTACTCTATGATTTTGCTTTCATATAAGAAATTTTTGGATCAGCCCCTCCTTTGTTTTAATCCTGTAGGCAATAATGGTCTCCAGAACAATATACACAACCTCATATTTACCACTGAGTAAGAGTGTTCACACAGTACCTAATGCAATGTAAACCTACAGTCTAATTTCTCTGTCTGTGTTCCTTCAATCAAACCTCAAATGTTCCTTTTAAATGTTAGGGAGGATCAGACTTGCTTAAAAATTGGTGCATGCTATTTAAAATAAGTTAAAGATTTTGGGGGAGGTGGAGTTGTTTCAGCACTCTTCAGGACCTACAAGCATTTGGGTGTTTGCAACCAGACGTGTTTTGTTTTCCTAGTCAAGAGGTGAAAAATAAAATTATGAGGGGGAAAAATATCTGACCCTCTCTAAACACTGCAATTTTTGTCACCTGAAATTAGGTCTACCCTTTATTACCTGCACACAGCACTGTCAGCATGTACATGACTAGGAAGACAAGATCTAAATCCTTCTGAAAAGTTAAAGTTCCACAGATTTGCACCAGATCTTCCTTAGCCCTAGTTCTCTTTTGTCTTTAAATTTGCTCTTACAAAGAACCCATGAGCTACAGAATTTGATATATTATTTTTCACTTGTGGCTGCATTCAACTTCTAAAGTCGACGCCCTGATCTAATTTTAGTGGTTGTGATTCATTTCTATGACTGAAGAGAAAATCACCAGAGAATTGTATTGTATTGCCTCATCTCTTAATGAACAAAGATAGTGCTGCTCTAAAAAGTTCCGAGCTGAAAAGGACTGAGGTTTTCAGTTTAAATAGTCCATATTGGCCAGTCAAGGGCTTCTTTCTGGCAACGGGAAGGGTTGAGTCAACAACTTTAAATGCTGCAGATCTATAAGTTGTTAGGTAAGAGAACACTATAGACTAATTTTCATGAAAAATACTAGATTATAACTCTTTCCAGCTCAGCCCAACTCTGTTATTATGCCTTGTTTATGATTTTTAAGCCAAGGCTCATCTGGGCTTCTAAAGTGAATGAAACTCAACACTTGCAGGTAGACAGAGGGAAACTTTCTGCACTATGCCTGTTTCTATGCCAGACAGTAAATAACCAAACATTTCCTTCTCAAACATCCTGTGTGGAAGCTTATATTGTTTAAATAACAGCTTTAGATCCAGACAGATAAAATAAGACACATCTGTTGCCTTTTTTCCTCTTAGCCTTAGTATTTGTAACAATAAGATTCATTCTCTTAACTGAGTCAAAGCAGGAGTCTTGTTCCTCCTGGTTTTTCTGCTTTTGTTGGATGGTAAGCTGGCAGCACCAATTGTATTAGTGTTTCTGTCAGCACCCACATTAAATATGTTTCTTTAAGGGAGACATCACATTCCAGCCTACTCTGGACATCTAAATTTATATCTTTCATCACAACCATATTGAAATCCAGCTACCACCTGGATTCATGTAGGGTTTACTTAGTGAAAAGCTATGAATATTTCTGTTCCAAATATCAAATTAAAAATTAACTGAAGTTTCTATTTAGGCAGAACAGCCAGTAAAACAGACACTTTCCCCTTTTGCTTCTCTCTTTCTGCTTCTTTGTAGCGTCAGAGCAGATTTCCATAATCCAAATCAGAATTTGGTACATGCTGTGCTTGTTTGGTATTACTATAGGCTGTGTTTATTTTCCCTTGTTTTACAAGTTTAAAATGCCTTAGTGGCACTGCAGCCTTTTGCACTGTTTTCCATGTCCTGTGAAATTTAGAAATGGATATGTGGATTTCAACAGGGTCTTCTGGGATTTTCCCATTGTATTGACTGGAGAGTTTAGGACTAGTATTCCAGCTGAATGTTAAATTCCCTGATGTCCACGCAGTCTCTGTTCTGGCTTACTGCCTCATCCAAGGGAAAAATAAACCAGTTTTATGAGCAGAGGACCCCACAGAAGAGGCCCAGGTTCCTATTTTATCACTGCCCCTCACACCTCTGTCAGTGTTCTCGGATACAGCCAGTTCTAAGAAACAGAAACCCAGTGAAGTTTAGATGTAGCCCTGTGCCTATGAAGAAAAGTATTGCAACATTTATGTCTGCATCAGAACATATGTGGGCTTCCTTTCTCCAAGAATCTAGACAGCAACCTTGCAAGGAAATTCCTCATCCATAAATTTTCATTCTTGCTAGGGAGGAGACTGAGGGGGGACTCATCTACAGCCAGGTGCCACATTCTTTCCCTTCTAGATGAGGTTGAAGTCAACAACCACACTCCCAGAAATGAAGTGTTTTTTTCTCCCTGAGTTATTCACACGCCTCAGAATTATTCTTGTTTATAATTTTACTCAGCAGATCTGTCAGGCTGTATTTTCCTAATCTTTCATTATCACAACTAGAACACAAACTTCACGATGCTCATTCAAACAGCATTTTGGGCAGGGTACTTTCTTTCCTTCTGGCAAATAGTCATGGTTTCTGCTGAAACGGGGTGACACCAAAACAGTCTCATCTAATCACTTTGAAAAATACTCTGTATCTTCCTTGAAGAGTACAACTGTGTTTAAGGATCTACAAGCAACAGGAACCATTACAACAAAATTGTATTAACCCCTGTATAACATGTTAATTTGGCACTGAGTTAAATAGTTTTAGTGAAGTGCACCTTTGCAAAAATAATCAGATTCGGAGGCACCAAGCAATGGGGAAGTTACTTTATCATTCTGCAAGGGAATAAAAAAAATAAATTACATGGAGGCTTACGAGTATATTTGCATTTGAGTTTTGTGAGCTCAGGTTTCAGCTGTAGCTCTTGCTTTGGCTTTGTGTCCCTTATTACAGAACACCGTGGGATCAGATTTCATCTTTTTCTACAGGTAACTGGTTAGGTTCAGTTGTTAGTTGGGCTTTAGCAAGCAAATATACACCATATACAGCCATCTGAGGCCTATTCTACACATTTCACAAGAGGCCACGACTAATTTTTACTCTGTTTCACTGCAGATGCCACTTATTCTTCGACTTCAACAAAGTTATCTCACTTATCTGAAATAGCCACAATTATTAACCACAATTATATAAAAACTCCCAACCCCAAAAGGAAAATACTGCTATATATAGTTTGTCTGCTGATTTCTTTTAGTTTTTTTGTAAGACAAGATACTGTCAAAATCTGATTCAGGCCAGGCAAAGCCATGACAGGGTTGAAACTAAGGTGTTAATTCTGTTATTGTGAAACTCTACAAGCCTTTCAAAATTCCAGCTCAACAGTAAAATTAGGCACTTGCTTAGCTTTAAACATTTAAGTAGTTTGGCTGAACTGAGGCCTAAAGCTCCTTACTTATAATGGGCAACATAATTTAACTTTAAACTCAGGACCACTGTGAATGAGCTAATGCAGAAATCAATGGTAAAACCTAATGGAAAGTGAGAACATTTGAAGTTTCTTTTTTTTCTTTTGTTTCCTTTGAATCTAATTATGCCCTTTTAGTGCTGTTTTTCCCTCAGTCCTTTCCACCTACTACGGCATAATTATAAACCTGCATTTAGGAACACTAATTAAGAACATATCCACAGCATGAATAGTAGAAAGGTGGACACAGAGAAAGTGTTCAAGCACCAGAGAGCAAATTACTACCCATAAAAAAAAAGAAACAAAAACAGGAGAGAGAATAAGGAAAGGAGAGAAAACAAGATAGCTTGCTATGTGCCAGTAAATAAACTGAAAATTACATTCCCAGATGTACACCTATAGCCTTTCCTGTCAGCACTGCACCAATATTACTGTCACATGATGGAACATCAGATATATTTCTTGAAGTTGAGAAGATTTTATGTAAGCATCTAGCAAAATAATTAAGCAACCCCTCTGAGCTTCACCCATAAAAGTGCTGCTTTATCTGGTTTTGCAGAATAATAGGGTATTAAAGTATCCCTGGAAATGCCTGTTTACCTGCTAAATGGATGTGTGCAGCCCTAAGTGTAGATACAAATCCTCCAGGAGCAGCTTTTCAGGTGTCATTTGAGGTGATGTTCAGCCACAGCACAGTGTGGCTGGGCAGAAGCACAGTTGCACTGAGGAGGTTGAGCAGAGGTAGGACACTGACTACAACTTGCCTTCTGTAAGGTCAAGAACCAAAACTTCCAGTGGGAAAAAAAAAAAACATTGTGGATTAATCAGTGTAAACAACACAACAACTGTTCAGAAATTCTGATTAAAAAAAAAAGTAGCCTTTCAATTACCTTGAAGAACACTTGCACTGAAGTTTCATTCAGGTACACAGGTATTTATATTCAGGCATGACAATTTGCTAATGGGGCGAGAGGGCTGCATCATGTGGTTATTCATATTTGCTTAATGGAAATATAAAGATGTGATGAAGAGACCTGTTATCCACCTTTCAGGGAAGAAAGCACAACCCCTTTTGATCCTATTTGATTTCAAGTCTTTCCATAGCCTGTCCACAAGTATAACATGCCATATTTTAGACAGCCATGTAATCCAGGGGATTTCAGCTCAGTCTTTGTCCCACATGAAATTTGGAGGTGGAAACCAGCATTTTGTTATAATGTAAGTGCTTGGCAAAACACCTAAAAGCAAAGAATCATATATAATATAGAAAGACTGACTCCTTGTTCATGTTCAACAAAGTCACTCACAGGTACTGTAAAAACATTATTGTTACTTGAAATACTTTAATAGCCTCCAAAACGATTTTATAGCAACCATCACAAAATCATTAGCTGTAACAAGATGAAATGGAAGGTAAATACTTAGTGGATTATGTATGAGAGATTATGAATATGACCAGGGTAATCTTTATCCATTTTTAGGGACCTATGCAAAAGACAGTAATTATGGAAGGTCCTGCCAGCAGAAAGGACACAGGAGCAAAGGACAGCATGCTGTAAAAGGTGTTAAAAAGTGTCTGAAAAAGCACTGAAAGTCTGGATTAGCATTTGCCTAATTGCTGGAGCTGTCAGGAAACCCTTCCACCTAGTTCTTTGTGCCTAGAGTTGCTTTAAAATACTGGTGCAGCCAAAATAACATGGATTGAGCTGGAGCTGTGTCCTCAGCTGGAATTAAAGCTAGAGGTCCTCCTACACAAGAAGCAGCTTTACTGTAGCCCCACTTCCTCCTGGAAAAAATGGATGAGCAAATTCCCTTTAGGGCAAGGAAGTCAAAACCACAACTGTCTTAAAACTTCAGGCTTCCTGTGGGGAATGCCAAAGATAAAGCTTTTCCAATCTAACTATCTTTTTTTGTTTCCCTCCAGTTATATTATAAGCTAAGCCTGGTTCCAGAGAGCCTGTAGAACGTATAAATTAGCAAAACAACCAACCTTGATTTACTCCATGTGTGAGCTGTGCTAAGTACAGTGACGAGTTACACACTGAGAAAACACAGCATGGCTCTGTAATATTTCCAGGTTCTGTGTGTAGGAGACACCAAGGAACTCAACTTGCAGTTAAATATTTGGTATTCAGTCATATTTGTGCATAAAATGTTTAATTTCTTGGCTTCAGATTATTCATGAGCAACCAACACTCAACAGGAACATTTTGGTGGAACATTTGGCCCTCTCAATATAGGCTGCTTTTTGATTGTATGCAAGTTCTTAGAAAATCAGAGCCCTGATGCTTGTATTCAAAATTCTAAATTTAATTGCTGTAACTGTTCTGCAACTGTTGCTTCAAAAGGCCTGGTTTAACTAATGCTCATAGCTTAGATCATAATCCCACAAGATGAACTACCACAGTTGGTTCAAACACAAAAGAACTCAAGTGATGGAGAGTGCAGGACATAAAATACTCTCCATCAATTTTGGCGACAGGTTTCTACAATAAAAGTAAGAGTCCAAGGGTCATGTTCACCAGGGCTGGCACAGGAAATCACATCCCACAGCTCCAATGACAGATTCATCTCACAGTTGTACTCTCTGCACTTCCTTGTTTACTCTGGTTCCCACTGGTGAGCTCATGCTTTGCTCAGACAGGGAACGCACCCAGCTGATGTGTCCTCTGGCAGCTCTCAGTGCCAACTGCCCTCTCTCCCATCTGGGACAGCAGCAGCTTCCCAGTTTAGCAGTTTTTCAACCTTCTACCTTTTTCACATCCACTTCCCCTCCATTATGAGCCTTTCAATATGAACAGAACTCCCATTTGCCAGTGGAAAAGTGAAATATCGTGAAATAATTTTGCTGTATGGCAATCAATCGCAATTCAACTTTTCAAACATGCAACTAAAGTAGAATAATTTGGAATCAGGACCCTTTATTTTTCTTTTCTTTTCTTCTTTGCCCTCCACTGTGCTTTATTGATAGGTGAAAGGCTAATTTAGCCTCAAGAGTGTTCTGTGTCCACCCCAACTATTTCATTTCAGTAAATAACCTTGCTGTGAATTCATTTTAATTAGTGATTTTGTACTTGCAATTGTGCAGTCGTAATACAGTAGGCGTGAGGATCTATTGAAATCGCATAAGAAAGTATAATTATTTTCAAAAGCTCTGTTGGAATAATGCAGGCAAGAAATTCTCCTGCTGTCATCTGTTTTCTGTGTCCAAGGTATCATTAGCACTTCACATTCTGTCTGTATTTATGAAAGGGTAGATGCTTGGACTTCAGGTTGTGCAGGATGCTCCCACAGTGCTGGAGATTTTTCGTTCTTTATTTGCTGTTCCTTGCTGAGATCATTATAATGAGGACAAGATTTTCACTTTATTCAACAATTTTGGTCTAATTGACTGAAAGATATTACAAAGAAAAATAGGAACAAAACCTCGAGATTCAGAAGGATTTTCCCAACTTCATGGGCCTGGACTGGGATTTTTTCATGCAATGTGGAATAATTGAAGTGGGGTCTAAGAACAAAAAAATCAAAACCTTGTCATACATGTTACTGCTGACGGCAGGCTGACAAAGAAGAGGTTTGAGAAGCAGTGAAAGAAAAATCTTTAAGAGCCATAAGTTCATTTCAGATACAAATCTGAACTTGCAAACAAGATGCTGGGCTTCAGCCCAGAGGTATAAAATTAAAGGGGCTGAAAACGTACAAGAAGATGAAATCAGGCATTAGATGCAGCTCAGTTCATTGCAGGACACACACCGTGGCACAGAACAAAAGGAATGATAAAGGCCAAATGGACTCCTAAAGACTACACTAGCTGCACTTGATGTGCGAGTTCCCTGAGAGGCCCTTTTTGTCTTTTATGCAAAATTATCATGTTTAAGAACACTGCCAGAAATTCACTGGCACCTCAATGAAAACAAGGAGCTTGTTCTTAAAATGTAGGCAATTTACACCTACTTAGAGTGACTATAGTTAAGGAACACATACGTATGAGCTGTCAGATCTGCTCCCTTCAACTCCCTCATCGTGTCGATGTGGACACGTTGGCAGGTTTCCTGACCTGCACACAGCCTGAAGGAGTGGGCTGCCTTCAGCTGTCGGACGTGCTGGCATCTGATCCAGGATTCCCAGGCCTGGAAAGAGCAGCCTGGATGGGGGGGGGAAGAGCACCAGGGTCTCAACAGCACTCAGTCCCTCTGCAAAGAAAGGCTGCTCCTCATTTCTGGGAGAATGATGACGGTGGGGACAACCAGTACATCTTTGCATTCCCATCTCCCTTTGCTTTTGGATCTTAAATCTTGGGTTTAAGAGAGGAAGTAGCTGCAAAACTTGGATCTAGTCCATGTCTAAGCTCAGACCCTTCTCTGACACAAACAGCAGCTCTTGAGCACGCTGGTATTTCCGAGGGGGAAATGTGCTGCTCTGCGGAGGGAGCGTGGCAGTCCTCGGGCTCCGCTCTCCGAGGGCTTGGAGTGGCAGCTGCCACTTAATGGAGTGTGGCAGCATCGCGTCTAACACAGCTGACTCCAGCAATGCTTTAGCCGGTGGCAGGGCTGTTTTGTCACACACAGATTTTGTGTTGATAGCTCTAGCGAAGTACCTCACAATAGTCAGCGGGGAGAGAAAAGCTGATGGTCTCAAAACAAATTCATAGGAAAAGTAGCGAAATGGGAGTGCTGATATTCCATTTCAAGTTTTAGCAGTTCAGAAAACGAGACTTTTAAAACCTTGTAAAATTACAGATTACAAAAGCAATTTACTGAAGCTGCCATGCCTCTGAATGTGTATCTCACTGAAAAGCCTGACAGTGCCTCTGCTTGCGCTTCCCTCTTGCGATGCAGACCCGGCGTCTGCTTTATTCATCCCTCATTTGTATTCCATTATTCCCCCATTTCTCCTGACTAGATCTCAAATTTCTCAAATCTTAAACACCAGCATCTCCAAATGAGAGGAGTCTGGCTGCCAGGGAGAAGGAGCTTGTATGTGGCCTCCTCAGCACAGCAGCATCCTTCCCTGTGGCAGCAGAGCGCTGCTAATTAATTACCTGTACATTGCTCCAGGCAGGAAGGTGTTTGCATCAAGAGCACCAAACAAGTAGTAGCTTTGTTTCCAGAGAAACCTCAGGGTAAATTATATACAGAGGGTGTCATGAGATCACCTGTCTGAATTCATCAATATTAAGGGCTTTGAGAGAGGGGAAGGGAGGTCGAAAGATGAGGACTGAAAGTTCAGAAAGCAATTAGGTCACCTGAAATAGAGCAGCCCTACAACCTGGGGTCAAAAACAGGGGAAAAGGGGAAAATTAAAAAGGAGTCCCAAGTATGAATGTTTAGTCAGTGATGGAAGAAATTAAGACTGAGGTGTATTAGCCTGGGCTTTTCTATGGGATGCTTGAAGACATCTGAGAAACCGGCATAAACTTGAAAACAATTTGTAACAAAGTAACTCAACAGAAGGGAGTTTAAAGGCCTAGAGGGGGGAGGATGAAGAGATAAGATAAAAAGGTCACTATGCAAGGGCCTCACAAATTCTGAATTGTATGTATTCTTAACTATCTAAGTTTTAAAAAGGGAAGAGAATTTGCATATTGAAGTTGCAAAGTGTAAGAGTCTGGTCTGGTTTGTGCAGATAAAGCTTCCCAAATATTGTGTATCACTAAGGAAAACAAAGCCCAAAACCGAAGTTCTTCTGGGAAAAATAAAGCCTGAAATCAAGAAATAAACAGGAAAAACCCCCCACATTTATCCCCACCTGCTGCCTTGCAGTTGCTGGAATTTGAACATCTTGGATGCATCTGTCTGCACTGGGTAAATAATTGGTATTTACCATCCTAGGGGAATGCCAGGAAAGCACAGGGAGATCGTAATCCTCAGAGCATGCCCCTCTTTTTCACAAAGTATGCTCAACGAAGCTATGATCACTTAGAACACCTGATGATGTGCCTCCCCCTGGTAACCAAACCTCTGCCTTTCCCAGATATGGCAATCTTAAACATAAAAGAGCAAGGAAATTGTCCACTCCATTTATGCTGCTGAAATCTGAGCTAGAACAGGTGCTCTTATCTCCCAGGAAAACGGTTTCTGTTAATATCCTGGGAGGGGGTGCACCCTTGGGAAGTGAGTGAGCTCCACAGAGCTGTTCAAGGAAAGGCAGAGGGACACACTGCTTGTTTTGCACCTCCCACTCTCTTCTGCATTTGGCTCACCGTGCATGATAGGAGTAAAAGAGAGGTTGTATTCCCACCTGTTTTGGTGTTCCAGAGATGAGCAAGTACCCCAAACTGCACACTAATCTCAGTTCAAAGCACACTCTGGTCCTAGATCAAAATTAGCCCCTCCCTGTACTTCATGAGTGGAAAAAGTAGATGGTTGAACACAGAGGACGTAGGCTGATGAAACACTACATTAGCACCACTTTTTGGGTCTCCAAATTAGGATGCAGAAGAAGAATGCAGTCTCTGCCTTAGCCAAATGTAAAGGGAACATTTTTGCATATTTTTGATATGTGATCTTATCAGCAGACAGCTTTTTCTTTTCAGTAAAATAAATCCTGGTAATTCCACAGCACGGAAATCTGACAGTACAGAAAGTAATCTTTATGATGGCTAAAAGTCTTTGCACAGCATATATTGCAGCTTAGGATAATTATTTATTGCTGGTGTTACCACCACTGAGCCTTTAATGCACTTGTGGCCAGTGGGCAGAAAATAAGCAATCCCTGGTGACAAAGGCAAGAATGCACTTCTTCACATGGCAAGGAACTTTTTAAAGTTCCTGTCAGGCTGTAATATCTTTCCCCTCCATGCAAGAGTATTAAAATACAAACTTTGGATGTATAAATCAGAGTAGGGTGAGTTCACTCCTGTGCCAAGAGGGAGCCAAATGAATCCCAGGGATGTTAAAGCTGGAAGGGGCCTCCTAGATCATCTTGTTCTGCCTCCCTTCCCCTTGCCATTAACAGCTGCTGGTGTCACAGGAGCAGAATGTTAAACAGCACAAGTATGGGGAAGGAATTCTGGGCTCTCCCCTCTGGCTGCTCAGCAGTGCATTAACATTTTCTACAATATATTTACTACAGCTTTCTTTTTCTATACCTTTCTGTTTCCTCACACACCATATCTGATATTCACATCACCTCTATAGTTATGGTGGACTTTCTTTAGCTAAGTTATTCCACTATGAGACTGACCTTCCCTTAGGAATGCCTTTTTCTCCTAACGCATAAAAAGAATTTTCTTTCTTCTGGTTTCGGCCCATTGCACCTTTTAAATACTCAATAATTCCTTCCCATCTTTACTGTCACCTTAGTTATACTTATAAGCAAGTGCATCCCTTCCTTATTGCTTCAGTATGGAGGCATGGAAGTGACAGCCACATGATAAATAGCCAAACCGAGGAATCACATGGGAGACCTCCGAAGCCATAAAGAGGAATTATCCGTCCCAAGTGCAGGCATGTGTGTATGCACACAGGTGTGCAAAAGCTGCAGGAAAGAGAGAAAGGATTTTCAGCAAGGCTAATATTCCTCCATGAGGAATGATTCTTTTAAGATGCTTTGAGAGCAGTGAGGTGGATCTATCAGTATGCAATTTTATTTATTTCCACTTCACAGAAACAATCACTCTTGAGATGAAATAAGTCAGAGAAGGGGTGATCCTGTCCACCTCTTTGCCATTAGGCACTGCATAATAATACTTCATGTTTTCTGTATTTAGATCTCTTTCTTCCCCATATTTCTTATCTCACTAATATGCTTATTAAAGCTTTTGAATCTCTTTAGACCATTTGCCTGTATTAGCTTTCTGCTTTCTGAATACCAGAGTACTTGCCCAGCACTCTTGTGATACATCATCTGAATGTAGGCTGGCTTTTCCTATTATGCAAATATTATTTTACCGAGAGTTTGATCTGTTTTTCATGTATATTAAAGAGTATAACAGCTATTATTGTTATCAGTAGCTGCAACTTGCTTATTCCTGAAACAAATAATGTTAATGCTGGTGGTATAAGCTTAGTAAAAGATATTGCATGTAAAAAGGGTTGGAAAAACAAAAAAGGTCCAGTATGTCCTGAGGAAATGGCTCGCTGTTTCCTTTGGCTGAACAATTTAAATATTGTTAAATATCCAGTTTTTATCCACTATAAAAACTTGACTGGATGGTCTCGCATGGGTTTCAAGTTGAGTTCAGGCCTGTTTTTTTTCAAAAAGCCTTTTTTTTTTTAATATAGTTCAAAGCTCCATAAATTAGGTGCAGAGATGGTACCATAGCAACCATGAGAAAGTAAGTTTAAACACTGAGAAAATGAGCTTTTTGCTTTCTAATAGCAGAGCTTTCATATTCATATCTTCTTGCTGGGTCTGAAACACCTGTTTCTATTTCAGCTGACTTTGCTGAGAGAACAGAAGCTGTATGGCATTACTGAAGTACAACAAAATAAACCTGTTTCCTGTGAATATTCTTTGGCCATGGACAAACAGAAAACTGAATTTTGAATGGTGAGGAATTAATTTAAAAACTAAATTAAATTCCATATCCTTGAAATGGAAGGTGAGTTTTTTTGGTATGCAACAGAATTGGTTCCCACAATGGATACAAGAATAAACCTACTTTTTCCTGCTGACTCAGGAAAATCAAATAAATCCAAACAATCACTACTGTGATTTTCTTAAATCAGTTTTGAGGCTTTCTGCCCTGTCTGCACAATAATGTGGATTTTGTCAGAACAGCCGAGGGACTGAGAGTTCAATGTTCTGGCATGTTGTTGACTTTTTCTGTTTACCTGCCTTGAGTTTAAGGACTTGACTCATCTTGGATTTGCATCTTTGTTTTTAAAGGTCTTGGTGTCTGGAAAAGTGGGTGTGAAATGCTGACTTAAATAGCATCTCCTGCTAGTAACATCTCCACATGCCTGTGTAGCCACATAACAAGAAAGGCAAGGGATAATAATCAATGAAGACTTTTTAACTAGAAGACTCAAAAAAAGTTTATCTTGAATCCTTTTGCCTTCTCCATTATATTTTTAAGTAAGATAATTTGTCCTGTCAGTATAGTAATTGCAAGAGATACAGAAGGTCTTAGAGTCACAGAAAGTATATCACACCAAGCACACCCTCAAAATTTGATTTATCCCAAAGTGAAATGATTTCTACCCAACAGGAATCTCAGTATCTCCACACTGCAGTTAATGAGAAGTGAACTTTGGATGAAAACCCACATAAATCTGATCAATTCTCCCTTCCAAGCAGTCAGCCTCCCAAACATACACCTAGACCTCTAAAAAATAGTCCCAAATACACCATTTTGCAATTGTGTGCCCTCCCTGTTAATGTGGGAACGCGCCAGGTGGAAGAGACTCATCCCTGGAATCTGGATCCCTGTCAGAAGTATTGTGGTGCCTCTGAAAGGCAAAGATGGGGATGAAAAGGCAGGAAATGAGTGAGCAGAGCTCCTGAATGTTGGTGTGATGGCTGAGTTTATCTGGGAGCTGGAGAGCTTCCAGCCCCAGCGCTGTGGAGGAGAGTTGAAGAGCTGACAGCTGCCGCACTTGACCCCCTGCAATTCCACAATTCCCCACCGCCTGCAGGGCCCAGCTGGGGCCAGGGGTGCTCAGGGCCACCCTGGGGTGATCACACCCCCAGGGCCCCCTGTGCCAGCACGGGTAGAGCTGCAGGACTTGTGCAGGATGAAAATAATTCCCTATTCTTATACCCTAAATGCAAATATTATGCTTCCTCTCCACTTTTTCCATACCCGATTTCCGTAGAAAGCAAGTCAAAACAAGAAGTTCTTGAAGAGGTTTTTGCCCCATCCCTGTGAAGCAGCAGCCACTTAGAAATGAAACCTCTAAACTTGTACCTTCAGTTCATCTTTTGCATGACTAAGCTAAACTTTAGTTTTCAGTTGTTCAAGAAGTACCATTATAATTCCTCACACCAACCGGTGCAAAGCCTTTGAAATTACGGAGCTTTACAATGGACCTAAAATTCTTAGGTCCAGGTTACAGAGGGATTCTCCAAACCCCAGAGCTATGCAAATGGGCTGCAGTTCTGCAGAGCAGAGCTCTGAAGCACACACTGATATCCCCACCCCACACCTCCTTCCTACCTGAGGGAAGGCAGCTCCACTGCCATAATTAGTGCTCTTATTTATGGCTTACATAATTTTTCAGTAGGTGCTATTGACACATCTTCATTTTCCCTGTACATTTTGCATTGCAGTGTCATTACTGATGACTTATTAGCAGTAAAATAACAACAGTACAAAGAACAGCTGTGTTGGAGAGGTATTGATTATTGAATAATATATTATTAAAAACGCGTTCATGGTTTTTGACAAGTGTGTTAGAGGCAGTAGCTGTTCTATAGTTAGAGCTGGAGTTTCCTATTGCAAGATTAATTTACTTTTCCAATTAAGTCTTGAAAATACATATGCTTTGATTAGCTGGAATTTACTAAAATCTACATTCTGTCAAAAAAAGGGAATGTGTGAATACAGTCTTTTCTCATTGATCATTACATTTTCCAGACTACAGTCAGAAGATGGAGAAAGGAAAGAGGATCAGATGGTGACTACATCCCAGTCTAAAGTAGGAAGGGAAAGGTTCATCCAGTCCATTAAAGTAGAACGTGAGACAGGAAAAAATGGACTTCTTGATTCTTGCCTCATTTAGCAAATAAGGAGTAAATAAACAAGGAGGAAGGAAAGGGAGAGATTTCATACATTAGGAAGTTCTTTGACTAAATGCTGGAGGTTCCAGTTGCCCAGTGGCCATGTGTATGTCTGTCAACACCACGTCTGAATCCAGCGCAGTTGGATGAAATTCTGGTAGTGACACAACATTTGAAATGTCAGGCCTCAATTTAGCCCTAAATAGAACAGAAATTATACTTGCAAAGCAAATATTAAGCTCCCTTCTTTCTCATCCTGCCTTTGAGTAGTCTGTGTGACCAGAGAAAACATGTCATTCTGGAAAGCCTCCAATAAATTTATCAGAGTTCACTTTTAATTGTTCCTTTGGATCTAATGTATGTATTCTTCTATTTACCAATACAGAGGGTTGTTCAGAAATATTTATTTTCCCTCCTGTGTTTACAGAAGCTGGAAATGTTCAATTATTTAACCAGTGTTAAACACTGTTTATTGAGAACATAAATATTCAAATCTAAGAAATGGTTATTCATAAATACTTCATTGCTATTTTAAATAAGGATAATATAAATTGATGGATACAAAGTGCAACAAAGTGTCATTAACTCACTTTTAAATAAGCACTGAACGTGCAAATTAATGAGATGTGAACTCCCCAGAAGTGCAGAAAAACACTCTCTGCCAAATATCATATTAGCTAAGAGCTGAAAATTGTCATTTACAGAGCAGAGACCCTTCCATTAACTGCACTTCCCTATCATTCTTCTCTTTCATTGAATCTGCCTATTTTTGGAGCCTGACTAGCACAGACAGCCACAACCTGCTCTTTCCTGTTCTTTCCAGATTCCTGAAGCAGTGGAGAGCAGAAAATGAGACATATGGCTCCAGAGAGGAGGTGCTGGCTGCCAGCACACGCTTCCACAGCAGCAACAGGAGAGCCCCTAAGGCTGCATCTGGACCCCCAGGTGGGGACCAGGCTTCAGGTACGAGACCTGGATCGAAAATTTAATTCAGATTAAAACAAACAAACAAACAAACAACCCCAAATCATTTATATGCCAAAAATATTTGAAAGCCCATATTGAAGTTCTGGATAAAGATTTATTTTTGTTATTTCACTACTCACTGTTACCCCTGAGCTGTTTCCAAGCCAGCTGTTGGGACCAGGAGTAACCTTGGCATCTCTCATTCCAAAAGAAAGGTATTTTTGGACTGCAGAGTCACTATCTTTACCTCATTGCAGTCACTTCTCACACAACAATCTGGATTTATCCTGCGCCTCCTGTCCATCCCCAGTGAGTTCTGGCATCCAGTGAGATCATACCACAGATACCTAAAATACCCTTGCTGTCCTCCTTTGTTCTGCTATGATTCTTTGACAGATGGAAAGAGGATTCTCATCCCTACAGGGGCAGTGCAACATATGCAATGGGCAGAACAACTGTTTCTGTTCCTGTTGGTTGCTTTTCTTTCCTGCTCCATGAAGATTTCCAAGATGACAGCAATGAGAAACTACTGTAAGTCTCCCTGGACCACTTCTGTTGGTAAACAGTGAAACAAGTAGTGCCTCACTGACTGAACTCTGGGGATGAGTACAGCATTTGCAGTGGGGCTTGTCATTAGTGCCACTGCTGGAACAGAGATTAAGAAGAAATAAATTTAACCATCACTGTACTTACACAACTTAGGCGAGGTAAATCAGGGGAAATGTCAGTCAAAATCTGGGGATTTATCTCCTGAGACTTAATCACTCCCCTCCAATCCAGCTGATTTACTCAAGGATATCTGTAAATAATTGTCATTGCCTGAAACACTGGGGACACTAATACTTTTTAATTGTAGATATGTAACTATGAGGCTCCCACTCCTCCAAAAGGGGAACTTTCCAGTCACTCCAGATAAACTTAGACCTCTGTACCCTCATTCATGTCCAGCACAGACAATGTGAACAGTTTATTCTGATGCAACTCTGCAGCAGTGCTCACAAAGCAGGTGAATAAATACAGGAGAGAAATTTAGTATATGAGGTTACTTTAAAGGAGCATGGACCTTTCCATGCTCCAAAGACCCAGGAGGCTGAGAGAGACTGAAGTCCAGAGCCGTGTGCTGACAACACATCAAACCCAGAGAAGCACAGAAGTAAATAACAGCATTATGATAAGTCCACCCATGCATTCCACAGGAAAGAAATACCAGACAGAATCAGAAATGCAGGTGATTTCACTGTACCCCAGACACATCCCACCACAAACCCTGTTCCCAGGACTGCCACCACAGACTTGGTCCTTTTTCTTATCAGTTTTTGAGCCAACTTTAAAGGAGAGCCCTTGCTGTGACTCAGTGGCTGAACAGAGCATTGTAAACCAAAATGTGATGTTTTCCCCCCTACAATTTACTACTGGGTAATCTACAAAATTAATTTCCTTCACCTTTAAGGAGGTGCTGTTCTGTGGCTGGGTGTACATTAGTCACAGCCTGACTGAAGGGAAATGTGGCATCAAATTTATAGTAACAGCAGTTTTCCTTAAAGTACATCCACACAGATGGATTGGCAGCCCCTGATACATGGCTTTAAACTATCTTTTATACAATATTGCCCTCTATGGGAGCCCAAGATGTTACAGATTTGAAATATGCACGCTGCTGTTCTTTTGTCCTATTCATTTTCTTCAGTACACTGTCTACTTGCCTAAAACACTTTTCTTGTTAACATAAAAGCTTTATGCCACCAGGAAAAAATAAACCTACTATCCTCTCCTCATTTAACCCATTTCTTTTGAGCCTACATTTCACGTTGTAACAAATATCTATTATTGGTGCTTAGCTTTTATATGATAATTTCAGTTCACAGGCTCCTGTTTGAAGAGTGTATGCCTCTCTGCTATGCTTAAACAACAACAAATAAACAAAACAAAACAAAATACACACGACCCAGTAGCCACATCACTGGTATGAATAGGTAAATAACATTTTGAGTATTATATCTAAGTGCCCAAAAGTCTTCAGAGAGCAAAGAGCCAGTTCCAAAATATCATTAAAGATAGAAACATATATTTTCCAATGTAACCTGCTGAGCATGAGTGTCATGGGTAAAGAAGGAATGAGCATGATAAAGGAGTATAATGGTCAAACACCAAGAGCTTAATTCACTTGGAGTGCTCTCACTCTTGATTCCCCCATCCTTGTTTTTCTTTAATCATTTTAATTAAGCTACCTTTATTTTCTTCCCATGAAAAAAATGTATTTTTTTAAGAAATCTCAGTACAAAGATGATGGTTTGAAGAACAATGATCAGAGGACATTGCTCACACTGAACTGTGTTGCATAGTCAAAAAAACCCCCAACCATCCTGCTGCCATCCTGATGTTTTCAGAGCAGTGCTGAAAGTCTGTAAGCAATTCCTACCTCAGGAAAAGTGAATCAATAGCAGTTAGACATTACAAGCATTTCTTTAGCTTATTAACTCTGTTCTAACAGATGTTGCAGACAGATTTCACATGTCTAAAGAAAGTAAATGTAATTCAGTTCAACATAAATATAACATCATGATCTTGGTTTCCTTTGTCAGACTACAACATTTTCAACTCTTTTGGGCTCCCTTTTGTTGAACCCAGCTCTGTCTGTGTTTGGTTTTGTTCTTTTATTTTTTTTTATTTTGAGACACAGTATAGTCACATCAGTTTAAAAATAGACCTCAGAGGGCATACTTCCACTTCCCATTTTACTACCATGTGTCACATTCCGTGGTTGAGGATGGCTTTTGGAAAGTGTTGTGGCCCACAAGAGAGATACCATTCCCAGAGGACCAGCCTAGGACATCAATTTTCCTAAAAGAGGGAAGACTTCTTTTACCACCACGGACCTGCCTCAGAGCAGTGGCAATTTAGAAAGGAGAGGGTCAGGGAAGAGAACAGGAACTGATTTACAAAGGATTGGTTCCACATCAGGATTTCCCACCCCAGCTGGAATATCAGCACCAGATAAAGCAGAAGACAAATGATAACGGGATGATCTAAAATTAAAAAAAATTGTTCAGAGCTGAAACAAAACACTCTGGGCAAAAGGATCCATTTATTCCAGTAATGCTAGAATACCAGTTTGAGAGTGGTTTAGCCATGGATTTTTCACTTTGAAAGGTTTTTTTTAAGTTTTAAATTATGGTATATAAAAAGATATATTTGTGAGAGCTAACCTGGGGAAAAAAGTCATCCTTAGAATGCAATGGAAGTTTGATATCAAGATCGCAAGGACAGAAAAGTACAAAGAGAAAGATAAATGCTCTTTGTAGTTTCTCCTTTGAAAGTCATCCCTGGTTTCACCTTTTATTCAGAAGTGGATCAGAGTATTTGAAGAGCCTCTGTAGACATGGTAAAGGGGACTCCCACTGAAGCTCGGGTCTAATTAAGCTATTCTACGAATCATTCCACACTTTAACTAACTCAAAGAATTAAAAAAAAAAACCCACAACACTTAAAACATTAAACCAAGAGTTCAAGTTCCTTTATTTTTAGTAATCAAAGAAGAAAGCTTAGTTTTAAGATTTGTATGCTCTCACTTCATTGTTTTGGATGATGTCCTTTGTGCTCACTGCTTTGGCAGCAGCTGGTTTGCCTTCCTCTTTGTGAGAGGCCACCTTCCTCTGCACATCTCAGCCCACCTTCCTCTGCACATCTCAG
>NW_020897739.1:891486-979811 GCF_003984885.1 Neopelma chrysocephalum | reverse complement strand
AGCCCACCTTCCTCTGCACATCTCAGCCCACCTTCCTCTGCACATCTTAGCCCACCTTCCTCTGCACATCTTACCAGCCCTGCTACAGCTTCGCTGTCCATACTGTTCTCTTGCATGAGCTGTTAACCACTGGATCCTCAAGGCATGTACCTGCAGTACTGACTTAACCACTAGGAAAACAAATATGCTACACTGATACAAACTCCACTGTTCTCTCTTGACTTAGAAAGCCACCAAAGCTCAGATAAGCAGCTGACACATGACAACAATGCTGGTATTACACAGGGGTAATGGTTCCATTTTATGGAAATCACAAATCAGCACAAACCATGGTGGGCTGTCCAGACATCAGCAGGAGCTCATAAGTAGCTCTGCTAAAGTTCATGTGGGGAATGGCAGAGTACTGCCCAGGCTTGGAAGGAGTTCCTCGAGGTGCTGTAAAGCACTGCTGTACAGAATGTGTGACCATTTCAATGGCACTGATTTACCCCGGCCTGAACTCAGGCTGTGAGCAGGAACTGGAGAGCAGCACCACAGCAGGTGCACAGTGGGATGACAACAGCTGCTGTCTGGAATACTGGGAATGAGAGAAACCATCTGATGATCTCTGATGAAGCATAACACAGGAAAGACAAAGTAAATGATTCTTTATGCTTCCACAGAAAGGGGAAATAGGAGCATGGCTGCAGTGTCTAGATCTAGATTTGTGACAGAGTGCAGTGGGGGTACCAGCAAGTTTTTCTGGTGCATTGGACCTGCACCTGGCTTTTAGTTTAGTTTTAGCAAGGATCTACAAATACAGATTGACTTGTTTATCAGCAAAGAGGTCCCAAGAAGAGTGATCATGAGAACAGACCAAACAGCTCCCATACACTGTCAGGTGTTACAGGCACAAACACAAATCACAAAGGGACTGAGCACAACAGAAACCTTCTCTGGTGCTTCAGTCTCTCCTGCTACAACAAAGTGGCCTGGGGAAAAGCTCTTCTCGTTCTAAGCTCCAGTCCTACCCCCATTTACTTCCCAGGAGCTTTCTGCTGACTTCAGGCCAAAGTTGAAGCCAGGAAGGATCCTGTAAGGAAAATTGTGGGACAGAGCCCAAAGGCTTTATGGATACACAGACATGCTTCTCTCTCACACAACATGAACCCTTGTTCTCAGTGTCACTCAGGAAGTGGTGACACAGATCAGGCTGCGGATCAAGCACAAACTCACTTTTTGCTTTGATGGTATCTCAGTAACAGTCCTTGAAAGAACACAGTTTATATTTTTATAGTTGAGTAAGCACTTAAGACATAAAACAGTAATGTAATTAGAGAGATGTGGAGCAGCTCTAATGCTGGATGTTAATGAATGTATGTTGGTTTAACAGATATTTCAACATTAGTTTATATCAGCACCCTTTCTGAAACTAATACATCTGAAGCCTTGCAGGAACAAAGCCACAGCAGGATACCAAAGTTATCTTACAAAGGAATAAAAGATAAAGGTCATTACAGAGCTGGTGTGCACTGATTTGCCTTTATCATCTCCAGAAGTGTGTCCAGCTATAAACAAGGGAGGATAATAGAAGCTGAATTAGAGACTGTGCAGCTGGAGAAAGTCAGCAGTCAGGGAATTTAGTTCATTTCTCCTTTTTTTTTTTATTTTACTTTAGGACCACGCACAGCATTTTTGCTGTTGATGGTGTTGCAAATCAGTGCTTCATGCTTAAGTGGACTACCAGCAGCATATTCCCCCCTGTCAGCTGGGAAATAAGAATAGCCTGTGACAAGGCAGGCACTCACAGCAGAAGACACAAATGCCTTTACTGAGTTGTGGTGCATGAAACCTGGCTCCAAGTGTATCTATATTTCATCCCTACATTTCTGAGTACGTAAAACCTCTAACAAGTTTTGAGTCAGAGTCAAAACACTCAGATGAAAAACCCCAACAACTTATTGAGACACCAAGAAAACCAAACAGACTTTGTTTAATGAATTATATGAATACTCAAAAAAAGCCAAGAAAAAAACCCCAGTAACAAAACCCAAACCACATTCTGGTATGCCTTTATTTGTTTTTTTCTAATTTTGATGTGAGTATTTAAGTTCTGCATATGTCAAGGAGCTGCTGGAGAATTAAGTCTAATCTATAACTTTTATAAGTTGCTATAGTTCCTCTGCAATCAACGAATGCTTTGACAATTTACACCATCTGAGGCACTGCTCTGTGTGTTTAATAGAAGACACTGCTGTTTAATTACAGGCGAGTTCATAAGAAGCTCAAGAAAAAGCTGGTCTTTTCAGGAATAGTCATTTTTTGTTCTTTTCAACTCATTATGAAGTTCAGTGTCAAAAGCCATCTTTCTTTCCATAAAGACCAAAAATGTGTCTTTAGCTGAAAGAGACAGTTCTGTGGATTGTAGTGAACTTATTTTTCAAGTCCTTTGAGGTGGTTTTGGAGAGAAGAAGTAGGGAGGTACCTACTGTAGTGTCACCAGAGCACTGAAATAACAGGTGAGAAGACTGGGGGCAGTCAGAGATCACAAAAGCTCATCATGAGACCAACAGAATGTCAGTTCAAACACTCCAAAGTTTTTAGATAGTCTAGAAGAGTGAACCAGGGAGGTATCACATATTACATGTACTAATTTCTGAAAGGATTTGCTTGCTATTGATCATATTTAGGAACATGGTTTAGTGGTGGTCTTGGCAGTGCTGGGTTAACAATTGGATTCTATAACCTTAAAGGTCTTTCCCAACCTAAATGCTTCTATGATTCTATGTTTCTAAGCACAGAACTGCAGGAATTGTGTTTTTCCACCTCATAATGTGCTGTGAAGATGCAGACATTGTAGGGATAGGTGTGTAAGCTCCAAGAAAATCTGGACAGAACATAGAAACATTTAGTTCCACAACCCAAACAAAGCAACAACAGCAAAAAACCAAAACCAACTAAATAAAAAACCCTCTACAAAGCCAAACAAAAAAAGAAACACCAAACCCGCAGTTATAAAACCAGAAAGTCATGTTTCAGAATGGTAATACTAGTTTGGGCAAAGCATTGGTAGTTTCACCTCTAACTTTTGATCTACCAGTATAGGAAGAATAGGCTCTTGTGATTGCCTACCCATACAGGGGGGGAAATAAATCACACAATGACTAACAGGTACAGAATTTCCACCAGCTAATGCAAAACCTGTGCTGCAGGTAAGAGCCAGAAAAACACACATCCTGTGGCAAAGATTTCAGCATAAAAGTGATACCTCATTAATACAGTATTTATATTGCTAGAATTTATCTTTTCCTGTTTCTCTCCATCCATACTGAATTTCTGTTTCTTGCTGTTCTGTTTTCTTCCTCGCATATTTTTCCCTAAAGCAGAGCATGAGAATTCTATCATGATCAGAAGGACATTCTAGGTAACTCAAGTGCATTTGTGACCGAGCAAGAAGAGTTCAATTTTTCTCTATTACCCAAAGGAGAGAGAAGTGAAAATTCAAATGGCACTTTTTCCCAAGGCTTGGTGTGTTCTCTCTGTTCCACAGAGCTGGAGCAATCCTGCCAACTGATTTCCACACATTCCTCATAAGGGCAGACCCTGGCACAGCCATTCCCCTGATCCAACTGCAGCCACGAGCCAAGTGTGTGAGTACAAAGAGCAGCAAAGCAACCGGACTTGTTCTTTTCACACCACCACAGTTTTGGGACAAATTGCACCAGAAGTTTTCCTTTTTTGGGGGAAGAAACCCTGTAACTCAACTTGGCTATTTGAGTTTACAGCCTGATTGAAGCTCTAATGTTCACACCGGATGCGAGGAGGCACCTGCTCACCACTCAGTTGCAGTGGGAACCTCACACCCAACAGCCACAACAGCCTCTGGAAAACAAATCCCAAATCCATAGCCAGCCCTAGGCACAAGGCATTTTTAAAAGACCCCCAGTGAGTGCTTTGTAATTAGAAATTGCAGGAAATGACTCAGACATTCTTTGAATTTTAATTTTCCCTCAGTTTCTAATTTAGCCGGAAGGAATCAATTAGTCCCCAGTTAGGAGTATCTACCATCTTTGAAACTTGGATATTCACAGAGAGCAAACAGCTCTTCATGTGGCAGGTCCCAGCTGAAGGATGCAAATGGGAAACTGCATGGAACACCATTTATTTACACTGTCTTGGAAACACGAAAGGTTGAGCTGACCCTCCTATGATTCAAATCTGAGTTTACAGCGTCATTCATCATCTCAGAATGGGTTTGTTCCAGTCTCCTTGAACAAAACTATTTTCTCCTCACATTTGCTGCACTGAATTGGCTGAATTTCAATTCCAAGGTGTATTGTACAAAGAACAGTTTTGGAGTGAAAGGTGTCAAGCTGGCAAAAATTGAAAATTAGATTGGAATAAAATCTAATTCTTTTAATATAGAAAGTGTTTAGCTTTACCTCTGTAATATAATTTAAAGTCACATAGCAATCATGTTTCTTGGCTATGGAGGCAGGTTTTCATCTCTAGCTGGAGGAGCTAAAGGATTTTAATAAGGAATTATGCAACAAATAGGTGGAACTTCTGTCACGTAGAGTAGGAAAATACTTTGCAACTCTGAGCACTGAATATTTGCTGCTATCAGGGACATCATTTGTAACCCACTTGCTGGGTGACCTCTGCTTGATTTTGGTCACACACTAAAACCCACCTTTTGTTGTGCCAGGTGATCTTATCAATGACCTAACAAGAGTAGGAACCAAAAAGTCTTCCAGCACTGTGATTTTGTTGAGCCTCCTTTAGCATCTGGAGATGGTGAGGGCCAACTGGGGGCTCAAGCTTCCTCCAGTCAGGAAAATGACTCTCTCAACTTTTCCTTTCTGCCAGGCTTTCTCTTGCAGGCTCCAGGTGTAAAATCAGAAGCTGGAAGTGGCACTTCTCCCTCCCGCATTTTTGGGCGGGCGGGAGGAGGGGGGTGGTCCAACCGCACAATGACAGATTATGCAAATCGTGGCGGAGCATCTAATCAATCACGGCGGTGGCAGAGGGATGCGGCTCATCTCCGAATTAGCCTCCACCGCCGCGTCCTCGCGTGAAGCATCCCCCCTTCGGCTGGAATGACATCAGAGCGGCTCCGAGTCCTTGAAAGTCTGCGGGTTGATTAGCGGGAGGAATCGGCCGCTTCTGCCAATCACAGCCCGGCGAAGCCGCCCCGATACTCCCGGAGATACGCGGGAGAGGAGGCTGACTCCAGCGAACGGGAGCCGAGCGGCAGCGCCGGCAGCGCTGACGGGAGCGGCTGCGCTTGGGGTGATCGAACAGTTCTCGCTGCCTTTCCGCCGGAGCCTGCCTGCTCCCCGCCGTAATCCCCGTGCCCAGGGAGAAAGCTGCCTTCTCGACGGTGTGCTGAACAGAGGTTCGGATCATTCCAGCCGGCCGCTCGCTTTGAAAAGGACAGTCTGTGTATAAATGAGATGTGACTGTGCCGGCAGAGTTCAGTTACTGGGGCTGGAGCAAGAGGAGCCTTCCTGGGATGCCTCTCAGGCAGCTGCTATCAGCTGAAAACTCTCCCTAGTTTACCTGGAGCCGTGTGAAGAGCTTTGAATAGCAGATGTCTCTCTCCTGCACGCTAACAAGAGAAATTCTTCTCTAGGTAAGCTACTGTTCAGCTTCTGAACCTATACTTCTGGGGGTATATTCATACAACCACACAGACAGTGCCTGTACTCAGACTAGACTAGAAAGCAGTGCAGAGCAGGTACAAATACCTACACAATGTGCCTTGACCCTATGCACAGTGAGTACACCTCAGAAAGCTGCCTAGAGCCTGGCATTCCAAGGATTAAATGAAAGTTTGGGATAGTCTTTGCCATGTTTGCATGCGAGTGCCCTCGATGTAAACAGATGCACAGTCTCTGAAGGGAAACTTGTCTGCCTAAATATATGAAAGATCCCGGAAGGTAGAGCATGGGAAGTTGTGTGTGGGGGAAAAGAGGATGCTGTTGCAGTTCTTTAGTCCACTCCATATCCTTTGCTTTACTTTGCTACCATCTAGCAAAGTTAAGCAGAACTACTGTATTAAAATAACAGAGTGAAAGCTTGGGTACATATTAAACAAGCACTATTTAAAGTAAGAGTAATTGTACTGTGAGGAAGCCAAGACCTACAGATCTGCTCTCTTGCAGCACTTTTGATACCAAACAACATCTGTCAGCAACATTTATTTATTTTAAAGAGCATGGCCATTCATAGAGTGGAAGCAAGGGTTGTTTCAGGTAGAGAGAGGCAAACTGAAGAAATCGGTGTTTGCTCTTCAGACACCACAGAGCCAGAGTCCAGCAGCAGCCCTGTGTTTTTACCTTCCAGCTGGCACAGCAGCTCCAAGTCATTCCTGCTGGGAATGAACACTCACAGGAGGAATGTTCAAAGGTGAATAAGTCCCTTCCTACAAGCACTACACCAGTGTCAGCACACACACATACAGAACCCCACACTCATCAAGTTCTCTTTTCCCCAGGGAATTTACCATGCCATTCTACCAAATTTACCATTTACCATTACTAACTTCTGCAGTTCTCAATCACGTTGCTTGAACCCTCCCACCCCAGGAATAAATGCTGCAGAGTCTGGCCTACCCCACGGAGCAGGTTACTCTGCCATTTCTAGCCCTGAATATTATCAGAGAAAAAGATAAAGTCATTTTCACCCCATTTCTTCGGCACTTTTAATTAAGATCCTCCTGTACAAGATGTTCAGCTTGTGGAAGGGCAGCAGAATCTCCTCGTTCACAAAGTTTCAATAGTTGGCATGGTTTTCCAGGCGCTTCCCTGTCTTGCCCCACCATGCCTGTACACTTCCCTCGTGCACATTTTTGCATCCCCCCAGCTGCACTGTCTGACTCGCTTTCTGAAATGCTGCTCTAAAGGAAGGGGAGGGGGTGGTGTGTGGGAAATGCCAAGTTGCTTTTAACTAAGAAAATTCCTGGCTTCCAGTTTACTTCTGAATCTTATCACTGCAGATAATATGATCTTCCCAATTAGATTAGATGCTCCTAATGGCATTGCTCTGTGCAGAAGTTTAAGGCTGTGTATTAGTTTTTTGTGCCATTTCCTCAGAACATGGCCATCTTTTTTGATTCATAATAGATGCCTAATGTCTGAAAGCCCCAGAAATGAAAGCAGGAGTATCTTAATGTCTTGTTGACACCACCCTCTTCTGTGAGGCTGGGGAAATACTCCTCTAACTTTCATTTTATTGGAGTAAATCAGATGCAAAGGGTTAGATTAAAGCAGAATGCTTGAGTGACTGACCACTTGCACACCCCCCCATATATATATATATATATATATGTCCCCACATGTAATTCCATTTCAGTCTGAACACCCTGTTAACTCACACTATCAAGTTCTGGAAGTCCTATTAAAACTTTATGGATGTTTAGAGGTTGTGGTATCTGCTCTATCACTCTTTGTAATGGCAATGAGCAAACTTAGCTGATGTGGCAGCATGCAGGAATCATGAGCTCCTCTAGAGTTCGACCATCACTCAGCACAAGTGGGAGAAAAATATGCTAATAGTAAAGATGGGGTTTTTTAAGGTTTACAGTACAGGAATTATCCCAGCAGTATAATGAGATACTTTGAGGAAAATGTGGCCATATATTGCAAATCCACGGCAATACTGAGCAAAGAAAACGCTGATGAGTTACTATTAGTTGTGACCCAGGAGTTTTCAGTTAGATAAACAAAAAATTGCATTTAGCCATATGCCCCCAGAAGAAGATTTTTCTCATTTTTCTACAAGCAATAAGGGAAAGAGTACCATGATCTTTTACCAAAAAAAAAAAAAAAAAAGACATAATTTCTGCTCCAAATCTTTCTGATTTATCCCACAAACAATTTTGGTTTGATTGTCCCTCTGACCATAGGGCTGGCTGAGTTTCAGCTGCACATATGCACTGATGTTTGCTTCCATCAGGTGTTTGCTTTGCAAAGCTTTCATGATCACAGAACCACAGAGTGGTTTGGGTTGGGAGGGACCCTAAAGATCATTTAGTTCCAACTCCCCTGTCATGGACAGGGACGCCTCTCTTCAGCTTCAAAGCTGCATCCAAGGACCTGCTTTCCATACCTGTGAAATTGGCTTTTCTGAACAAAGCAAACCTTGGACTAAGGGCAGCAAAGCATTGCAAGCTGGGGCCTGGATGGCTGAAGGAAAGGCTCACTTGGAATTGTGCAGAAAACTGCAATTTCCCCAGCCTGGGGACTCATGGCAGGAGCAGGGCACTGAGCTTAAGGTGAGCCAAGGGCTCTCCACATTTGGTGAGGGGAGCTTGGGTTTGAAACAATTTGCAGGTGTTAAGGAGTACAGTGTAAGGTGGCAGTCCAGCAGATCCCTTGTTCTCAGGCCTGGGAAGCAGTTGAGGACCATTGGAGCAGGTTGAGGGGCTGGACTATGGGAGAAGCAGGGTCTCTGTGCTGGAAATTGCATGGGGCACTAATCAAAGTGTCCTGTCCCACATTTTGAGATAGGCTGAAGAAGGCTCATATCACTGCAACAAGTCCTACTAAGATGTTAAAGCAATGCTCTTCAGGAAGGTAAGCCACCCAGAGGAGTGTTAGAGAGAAATACAGAATTAATTCTCCATCTATGTCAACATTTAAATTAGAAAAATTGAGCTATTAAAAGAATCGGGTGCTGGAAGAAATGAAAATCATTCACATCAATCCAAAACATTTATTACAACTACTGTCAGGAATAATTACAATGGAATCACAGATTCTTCTGAAACTAACAGCTGCAATAGAAAAATAATAATATTTTACCCAAACAGTGATGCCACCAGAATTACATGGCAACAGCACATCAGTGTAGAAACCATGACAGTGTTTGATGAGGAAAACTCCTTGGCACCAGAAGTCACTTATGGCCATGAGATGATTTAAACTCAATTCCAAAAGGAATAGAGAAGTATTTCAACTCATTTCCTTCCCTCTGGCTACAGGAGGGGTCACAACTGCTCTCCCTAGGTGAGCAAATGAACCCTCTCTCCTCTGCTGTCAGGATGGGTTTTCAGAGCCAGAGCAAACACAGAAGCAGAAGCCAGGGCAGGGGGGGCTTGTTTCATGAGGAGGGAAGCAAAGAGGAAGGGATTCCCTCTTCCTCCTTGGAAGCTGATGAGGTAAGAACTGACCAAGGGAAAGCAGGCTGATGCACCCACAGCTGCAGACTTTTAATGATGGCTGGGTCTTCATCCCCCAAACAGAAATATCATCATCAGACACACAGCAGAGAGAAGAACATGAACGGACTCTTCCCTGAGCAGAACTGTGCAAAACCTCCCCCCCTGCAGGACCATCCACAGCTACTTATTCCGCCCCACACTCTGCCAGGCATCCACTGAAAGGGTTGCATTTAGCTCTTAGTGTATTAATAAGTGTTCTGATTAATAATTAATAGTAGCTGCTGGCCATAAAAGAGGCGACTGGTTGGGAAGTTAAAACAGTCTGTCATGAAATATGCACCCACCTCCGTGTTCCAGTTTCAGGGGAGGTTTTATCCAACATCTTTGCCTCTGCGTGGGACCATATTTTGCAAGGAGAAGACCAGAGCTCAAGTTCCAGAGCCTCAGGGTATTCTTGAATTTATTCTCTCTCACTGGGATATTTATCACCCCCTAAACCACCAGAGGAGAGGGCAGGTGGTCAGTGCTTCACAGGCAAATTTTTGGAAATGAGAGGAAGATTCAGTATTCAGGCCTCTGGGTAAGATACAGAAATTAGACTTACTGGTCACAATTGATTTTAAAGCCCTCAGAGATTATTTTTTTTTTATTTAAACCAAAGCAGGGCCATCTGCCTGGATATTTTGCCAGACTACCTGCACTTTACCTACCTAAATAGCTGGTATAACAGACCAGAGCATTTTTATTCATGACCAGTCAGTAGACTGTGTTTGGTTGGCAATTTTAAATGGTTTCACTATTCTACTTCCATACTGTTCAGGGTGGAACCAGCCTGATGAATGAATCACCTGCAGAATTGTATGTTCCTGTAATTTCTACCTGAACAGTCAAAATTAAAGGGACCTCTGTGACATGCACTGTCCACATGACAAGCAAAGCAAGCCATGCACAGCTCAAAACACCTGCCACAACTCAGACTTCCATAAGACCAACTCTCCACCAGCCTTGGAGCCTGCACGAATCAGCAGCAATCATCCAGCACGTTCAGATTTTTAGCTGAAGTGCCTCCAAAAAGGCTTCCTCCTCCATGGAAATATATTTATGCTCAGGCAAAAAATTTAAGTACCTATGTATATGTTGCCTAAAACAGAGCTTTATGGATTACAGCATATCATTATGCCAACTAATGAGACATTCTGTTGGTTTGTAAGACCCTTCCACAAACCAGAAAGCCAGGATTTTCTCTCCCATGGTACACCAGGGACATGCATATTGGAAAACACAGTTACAGTTGTGCACCCAGCCCACAGGAGAGTACAGGGATGTAAAGAGACATAACTAATCCCAGCCTGATTCAGGGGCACTCAAAGACTTTGACAACCATGTGTTTGGGTTTTTTTATTCCACACCCTCCCCCTTCAAATCTAAGTTAATGCCTCAGTAGTTCAATAAACAGAGATTTTTCATGAAAACAAGAGGTTAATCAAAGCCTCTCTACTCTGTCACAGATCCCTAATGCTATTAGTTCTAGTTCCAGTCTCTGAGCTCAGTGTGACTCAACAAAAAAAAAATCCCTTGAATTCCTAAGTAGGACCCTTATCCTACTAGTGGCATTTCCCAATTGAACTTTATCTAGACAAAACAAAGAATACATCTTTGGAAAGGAAACATTTGTTTATATTTGCAACCAAAAGAAAAACCAGTATCTATAGGTCACAGATGACACACCAGAAATCTCCAAAGAGATCTTTCATTTGACTGACAAAGTGGCTTCTCGCAGAGAAACCCCATGAAAACAGTGGCAGAAATAAACACAAAGGAATTTAACCAGGAATAAGAAAAAGGGTACAAGGAATAAGAGAAAGCAAGCAAGCTCTGCAAACACATGTGACTGTACATGAAAGTATGGATTTTGCACTGGCTTTCCCAAATGCACCCTTTGCAATATCCATGCTAAACACATTTGAACCAAAAATGAATCATCTTAGAACATTTTACAGCTGATGTGCATGCAAAAGGTAGAAAAGAGTAATATTCCCACAACACAGACAGAAAAACTAAAGTACTGGAAAAAGCCAGTGGCCTCCAGAGAGCAAAACATGATGGTGGTGGCAGAAAGACAGAAATCAGAGGTTTAGCTCCCTGCCTTATCCTCTCCCCATCAGGCACTAGTCCTCTTAATAGGCAAACAATACCCACCCAATCACTTCCAGATCAGAAGTTGAATTTGTATTAATAATCTTCCATAAAACTTCCTCAGACTGTCTTGTCTGCAATACTTAAGTACATTAAAGTGAGATATAGTCTGTTGGGCATTGTAGTATTTTCAGTACATCATCATGTTGCTCTGTGTAGATTAGTTTTACTGACTACAGTAATATGTGCAGCCATAACTGGTTCCCACAAAAAGCCCATCTTGCCTGTTTTAAAGAACTGGTCACTCTATTTGCTTTACTTTGCTTGAAAGCCACTACTTGCCAGGTTGTCACCAGCACTGGTGGCTTAGATGATGCTCCAGCCTAAACATCTCCTCTGATCAGAGGTTGCTGGGACCAAACTCTGTGTATTCTCCCCATTTTTTCACCAGATTCTCTGAGTGATCACAAAACCCTTCAGCCAGCGAGGACAAAGATTGAGAAAGGGAACTCCAGCAGAAATTACTTAAAGAGTAAATAAAAGGATGTTGTTATAATGAGAATTAATGTATACAGAGCTTGAAAGTGCTCTATGGCTGGCTGAAACCAGGCTTGAGTAAACTCAGAATAAACCCCTGTTTGAATTTCATGTGGTAAACGTGCTGCTCTAAAGATTTAGGTACAAAGTCTTTGTTATCTGGGTTTAAATAGACTTCCTTTGCAGTAGCAATACATCATCACTATGTGACAGCAGTGGTCCCTCTGAAATAAGTTAGTGGCCTCCTTTTAATTCCCGGCACAGATGTGACCACATCTGACTTTCTCACAAATAGCCCCTGTGACAGGATATAGACACCACAGAACATGTTATTTGGGGAAATATATTGTCATAGATATCAGGGTGGACACATTTTAATTATCTCACACAGTGGCAAAGATGTTTAGGTCCTATAAAAGCAATAGAACAACAGAAAGTGTGGGAAACCATTAACTACTAAAAAAAAAAAAAAAAAGATCAAATCCAGTTTAGTTTCTAACAGACTATTCCAGAGCCCGTGACTGCATCTTGTAGGCAGAGGGTCTCTTCATTAAAAAGGCAGCTTTCAAACTTTTTTTGTCTAAAAAAACCTCCAAAAAGTAAAGTTTCAGCAGTCATCCACCAAATCTGCAATCCTTGGTAAACGTCCAAAATTGATACAGAAAATCAGCAGATATCTAGATTCTAGTAGAACTATAAAAAGGTTCTGAAATTATTATTTTTTTTTAATGCCTTACCTTGTATACACAATCAAACAAGATGTACAGGGTTTGACTACTGCATTGATTGACTTTAAGGAGTTCTAGTTAGGCAGCCATTATATTGCACAAATGTTGTCTCTCAGCTGAATTCACAACACAAATCATTCTATTGGAACTGGAGAACTAATTGACAGCCTTATAAAAGCAGAAAATGGTACCAGAATAGATGGACTGTAATAAAACTTCTGATACAATATCTCACAAAAGTTTTATTTGAAAAGCTAAATGAATTCAAATTGGCTTCCATTGAAGCATTAAACTATGAATTGAAAAGTGATGAAGAGCCATTAACCAAGTGAGAGCAGAAGATTTGTTGCACCCAGTCAGGAGAAATGTTTTGTGAGCGGCCTCAGGACAACATGCAGAGCCTGCTTTTATTCACCAGCTTCCTTCAAAAGGACTGGGGCAGTCAAAGCACCTTAATTCCATCTGCACTCCCCATTAATCCCACTGGGAAAGCACCAACTCCAAGGACTCAGTCCTGTAGGTCACACACTTCACCATCTCTGCTGTGATTGCGGGCACAACTTTCTGCCGTGACATTTTGGCTCTGTCATCATGGCTTTAGCAATAAGCTTCTGACCTTCAGATCATCTCTCAACACCTTCCTTTCATCCTTGGTGGCTCAGATACTTTCCTACAGATGTCATGAGGGTTGTAAACATCTGCAAGAGCAACTGGCTGCTGCTTCCAGCTCAGCTGCCAAGGGGCTGCCAAGCGACCTTGGAAAAGTCAGGCCTGTACCAAATAATGCTCCTCAGCTTTTTGAATTTTTGGGGAGTTACTGGTTAAAATGACAGATCTTATCACCATCACTCACGCAAGATGAACAAATACACTGAAAACTAAGGTACTTTTAAATTATTATTACATTATTTTAAATCTGGACATGGAGATAAAGTGTTTTGCCCGATGACATCAAAACACCTATATTTTGGTAATTTTGATAAACTAATATATTTTTATATCACCACACAACCTATGGAGCTGCTCAGTGAACGTGGTCACTAACGGCTACTTGTTATGGTGGTGACTAGAGTCACTCTGTCAATAAACAAGAAATACACATACAGGCTCTCTCTTCACACATTTCTCCTAAGACTGTACCTAAATTACTGGTTTCCAGGAGCTTCCACGCCTGACACTCCAGAGAAATCAGCAGTCAGCTATTTCTGAGGAAATATTACAACTGCTTATTATGTTCAGAAGTACTGAGGCGTCAGAGATCCATAAATTGTGACATTTGGAGGAAACGTCACCGAAACATCACGGATGGGAAATTTATGGGAGTTTCTGGGTGGTCCAAATGACTGTGGGGCTGTTGGAAGTTAATGGGTCAGAAGAAAGAAGTGCTGAGGCACATCAGGCAACATTCACCACAAGTGTGGTTTAGTTAAGTCTTATAATACATTTCTGCCACAAGTAAAGCAACACGAAGTGTTACATGTGAGCTGGGGAAACAAAGGAGGCAACGAATCTGTGAGGGAGGATTTGCTGAAGGAACAGTCCCATTAGTTCCCATTTGTAAAAGCATCCCACCAATTCCTGTAGAATTCCTGCAGAAGTTATAGCTGCCTGGCTAAAAGCATCATAGGTACATGTGTAAAACCCATCTCCAAAGACAACTCTGGCCACTCTGCTGCAGGGAGCCCTTCTCATCAAAGCTCCAATTTCTGAAATCATCTGGAAAAGCTGAAAGCCACAGAGAGATAGAAGCCAGAAGGGTCAAACAGCTCCCTTCCAAGAATTGTTTCATGCTAAGACCACTCCAGCTTTCATTGAGTGCACAAGTTGAGGTATTTCAAGCACTTTGCTTTATATTCATTGATTATTGACTTCACCCTCTGGCATCATTTAGCTTTCTGAAATCACACAAGATTACATGTGCACTATAGACTGACCAAACTGCTGAAAATACTGAAAAACTGGTGGTTTCAAATACAGATGATTATGCACTGAAAACAAACAGAAGAGATCAAAGTGCTGAGCAGCCTCTCCACTCAGAAATCATAAAACGGAAGCCAGAAGACCTGCAACAGCTTTTACCAGCTGAGAAGCTGCCCTTGTCTAGGTAAAAGAGTTTTCTAAATCCTTGTGGTGAGCTATGAGCAGCTGTCAGCAACACCCCTTATGAGCAAAGCCAGACTTATAAGCACAGAACACATTACTACCTTAAGCTTGAGAAAGAAAAAAAAAAGTTACTTTCAAGAAGCATACAAGTTCTGTGAGCTCCCTAAAAAGGTCTCTTAGAAACTTTTCTGGAAGGAAAAAAAAAAACCAAACACAAAAAAAGCTGGGGTTTTTTTCTCTCTGCAGTGAACAGAAACTCTGAATTTTTGCTAATGGTCAACAGGAGTCATATATCACTCAAATCAGTCACTTGTTTCTGTAATGAATGAGGAGTCATGCAAGGAGCAGCAAGCAGGTATCATGATTCATTGGGCTGCTGGTAAACGGCAGGAGTCATACGAGCTTGGAGAGGAAGGAAAAGAGGGAAGGGTTTACATTAGATTTTTAGCCTAAAGGGAAGTCTTATATATAGAAAATAAAGACATTCTGACTTCTGACTGATGCTGGAATAAGATGAAAGGAAACCTCTGGCCTGCCTGCAGGTGAATTACTCCCAGGGACACACTCGGGTGCAGACAGGAGGTTAGGAATGACCATAGTGCTCTGGTACAAGTGTCCCGCTCCTCTCCTCAGGGCTGTCATCAGCAACGTGCTCTTAACCTGCTTGTTCCACCACCAACCTCTGGAAGAAGGTCTGTGTGTAGGAACTGGAGCACAAGGGGATCACAGCTTTAATTCCTGATGCAATGCTAACACATGGTGTTAATAAGAGGCTGTTTCTCTTCACTATCACGCTATCGGTTTTAAATAGTCAAGTCCTAATCTCCCAATCAATCATCTTCCAAATCAGTGCACTTCAGTCATCAATCAAATCCATTTGCAGGGCGAAAGCAGGAAGTATTATTTAGCAAAGAGGCAGCAATTTTTAAACCTCCGTTTTTCTTCAGCTGCCTGAACTAAAGAAAAATTACAGTCCCTGCAGATGTCTGACATCACAACAGAGTTACACTGCAGAGCTCTGCTCTTGCTGGGGAAAGGCCCCACAACTGAAGATCTACTGAGAGCCCAACTCCTTGATTCCCTGACCAAAGTGTGCCCAGCTTTGGGCTTGACCCCCCTGCGGAGTCAATGAGTGCTCATCAGTGACCACAGGAACACAGGACCTCAAATACCGGTTTCTAAAACTCCATTAGTAACACTAATTATGAAATACGGCCTATTTTCATGTTTTTCAAATTAATATAGCACAGGAACTCTCCAAAGGTCTCTGAATTTCTGAGCGAATATAAAGCTGTTGAACTTTAAGGGGGAGAGTTTCAAAGGCACAAATGGCACTTAACTTCCAATTATGCCTTGGAAAATGTCCCACTAATGGCTAATATAGCTGATTTATTTTCATAAACTTTAATTACTTCACACTATTCTTTTTTACTGAACAGTATAATCAATTCAACAGAGCAGTTCAAACAAAATGTGCAAACTGAAAGGAAGGCCTGCTCCAATGCCAGGTTTCCATAGGGAAGTTTAAATTCCTTATCAATTCTAGTATTTAGACATCTAGATAAGTGAGAATGCTTGCACCTGTTATAACATCTGCATACAATAGATAGTAGTTTACATTAAACCTGATTATTAATATTTTAACTGGAAGAGATTTTACCAGTGTTATTATTTGGAGGAAATAATTTGGGATGAAGACGTAGTTTTGTTTTGGCTTCTATAAAGTCAGAGGCTTCTCATTTTAGTAATACAAGCAATAGTATTTGTGAAGTTTATTTTGACAGCTTGCAGTAGCAGTACCCAGGAGATCCAGCAGGACCGCAGATTGGGGGAAAAAGTGTCATTTCAGGTCTCCTTGCATGCTATTCTGAGGGAAAAATGTGCAATTTTAGGTCTCCTCGCATACCATTCCCTTGTGCCACAGGTGTGGGCTGAAATGTTTGCTAAGTACTCAGGGTGATTTAGCAGCACACTTCTTAGAGCAGAAGCCCTGGGTTTTATTTAATTTTAAACACAGGAGCCTTAATTAAGACGTTCTACCCGCCCTGGGGATTTCGGAGCCCCTCCTGGAGGGAGCGCGCCCGCGGGCAGGGCTGCGCGCTCTGGAGCCGAGGGGAGAGCAGGTGTCGGCTCTAAAAAGCAAGAATATATTGCCCTCTAGTGCCGAAAGCAAGCGGAGGATGCAGAGTCCGACGGGGGTCAATTATTTTTTTTTCCAAGACGCCTGCCTGTCTCACGCCAACACAACTAAGGCTTGTTGCAATCGGCTATTTTGGGGGGCAGATCACCCACCCACCCACCCCTCGAGGCTGCCCTTCCCACCGAGAGCTGCTCTCCTGAACTGGTAAAGCCCGGGAGTCGGGCTGAGTGACTCATCAACGTCACCACTACTCGAACACGAGTTCACAGAGGACGCTTCACTTGATCCAGTTTTATCTTCTGAGGAAATCTTAATTAGAGGTTTAATAAGAAGCAAAATCCCGGCAAGCAGACAGAACCGCGGAACAAGGGAAGCACCAAAGCGGGGCAAATACTCCTAAAATTATCAGGATGATTTTAATTTCCTTGTGATGGCTGTGATTTCTTTTATATTTCTTCTCTCACACGTGAGGAATTAGTAAATGCAGGACGTTTTTCTCGTTTCTGTTCACTTCTGTGCACGGGTAAACTCTCCGCCTCGCTCACACCTTTTGGCCCATTGCTGTGTGACACACAGCAGGGTCACTGATGGAATGGAATAGCCCACAATCCAGGGGGATCAATCTCCCACTGAGGAAGGTAAATCAGACACAAACCTGAACCTGGCAAAGTCACAAATGGCCTCAGCAACAACTCCCTCTCTCTAAATGCTTCCTACAAGCATTTTCCAGTTTTAGGTGCAAAGCTTAAGATAAATGAATAGTTTTCAGAATAAAACTCAACATGTAACCCAAGTTGTTAGAGGAGGACACATCAACTGCCAAGTACCTGCCTGGAAAAAGCACTTCTTCCCTGCAGTTCCAAAATTATCCATTGTTTACCATCTTGCATTGTTCCAACAGCCAAACAACATAAATAATTCAGGAAGATGTTAATTCCTTTATAAATCCATAGAACAGCACGGGCTATTTATTTAGTTAGCTTGAACTGCCTCTGAGTCATATGGTTTACTGTTACCAATGGCAATTTGTCATGATTGCAGGGAGAACTACCAGGAATGGCACAAGAGCTTCAGAGCCTGCCAGGCAGTGAGGTTTGAGCACCTTGTACTTCATCCATGCAGGGACACTGAAGGCCCAGGACACGCACCTGTGTGCCCACCCAACACTCACAAAATTCCCTTGTGGTACTTTTCACTCTACATAGCACCTCCCTTTGATCCCTGATGGAGGCAGAGGCATGCACAGCTGCACCCTGCAGCTTTAACAGCCTGCTCATCCACTTGGAAAATCCCTGCACAACCCTTATTGTTCCTTAAAACGACTGTGAAGTACTGATCACTCCAAGTACAGAATGGAAACTGGAGAGACAAGTCCTACAAGTCTTTCCTCAAAGTCCTCTCGCGTCTTTCACCTTGCTCACATTAATTTCCCAGTCCAACATAGAACTTATCACCCCTTCAAAATACTTATGCAGCTTGACATGGAATACATCCCCATGTTTAAATAACATTTACTTTTTCCTAATTTTGCCCTACAATCTGCAGTCGTTCCCATTTGCAAAAGCAATGAACCATTTCAGATAAGAAATGCTGAAAAATAGATACACATCCTCAAAAAGTTATGTTTAGACTTAATTTTTATACCCTGAGAACAGAGCAGAGCTGTTTGATGCAGCCTCTCCCAGTGCATCAAGAAAGCAAAGTGACACTGAGTGCTCCTTGAGCTGCTCACAAACTTCCCTCTCAACCCAGATTACCAGCATCAATCACCAGCCTTATTAACGTGTGTTTTTAATTGCTTTATGGATTTTATTCTACTTTCTCTTCTTTTCCTTCTTGTTGCAGATAATGTTGAGAGTTCTCTTCATTGATTATTGGCAGCTGCCGCATTCTGAGAAAACCTCTTTCAATTTAGCCTTCCGGATCCTTTGACTTCCCGCTCCGACAGCTTTACAACCTCCCTGACAGCTTCATAAATGCTCTGCAATGGTCACATGAACGTCTCGGGAGGGGAATCGGCACCTCTGCAGCTCCTCATTCCCATGGAACTTTAGGAAGAGAGAGAACCGGAGAAGCGGCAGGTCCAACCGCAGTTGGGAAGTCCCACGAAAGATGAATCTAATCGTGAAGCTCCGCAGAAGTTTCCAAACGCTGGTCATTCTCCTGGCAGCCTTCTGCTTGGCCAGCATCCTCATCTCTGCCTACTTCCTCTACACTGGATACAAGCAGGAAATGACCCTCATGGAAACCACCAGAGAAGCAGAGTGTGAACCCCTCCAACTTCTACCCTACAGGTCTGTGGAGATGAGAACAGCCAAGCCAATTGATCCGTCCAAAACTGATCCCACTGTCCTGCTGTTTGTGGAGAGCCAGTACTCCCAGCTGGGGCAAGACATCATAGCCATCCTTGAGTCCAGCAGATTCCGGTACCACATGGTCATAGCACCAGCCAAGGGGGATATTCCCCCTCTCACAGATAATGGAAGAGGGAAATACACGATTGTTATATACGAGAATATTTTAAAGTACGTATCCATGGACTCGTGGAATAGAGAGCTCCTGGAAAAATACTGTGTGGAATACAGTGTTAGCATAATTGGTTTTCATAAAGCCAACGAGAACAGCTCCCCGAGCACCAAACTGAAAGGGCTGCCACTGCACCTCTACAACAACGTGGCCCTCAAGGACTGCGTGGTGAACCCCCAGTCGCCCCTGCTGCGCATCACCAAGGCGCCGAGGGCTGAGAAAGGGCCCCTGCCCGGGGAGGACTGGACAGTATTCCAGTTCAACCATTCCACCTACCAACCGGTGCTTTTAACGGAGCTGCAGCCCTCCAGAGCCACCCCCCCGGCGCTGCCCAGGGCTGCGCTGTACCCCACCGTCATCCAGGACCTGGGGCTCCATGATGGGATCCAGAGGGTCCTCTTTGGAAACAACCTGACCTTCTGGTTGCACAAACTGATCTTTATCGACGCCATCTCTTTCCTGTCGGGAAAGAAGCTCACGCTGTCCTTGGATAGGTACATTCTGGTTGACATCGACGACATCTTCGTCGGGAAGGAGGGAACGAGGATGAATGTCGACGATGTGAAGGTAAGGCAAGGACTGGGGGATACCATCCCAGACACACGTGTGTGCAAATGGATGTTCAAAAACAGACAAAAAGCTTGAAAAATCTGGAAAGCTCCACTTCCTAATAAAGGCTCATAGTGCACAACTGCAGCCAGCAGATACAGAAACCACAATCTGAGATTACTTTAAAAGCCTGTTTGCCCACACACATCCAGAGATGCACCTGTGGATGTATGGAGGGGCATACACATGTATGTGGGGGATAGATATATATCAAAAATATCATTTATAGGCCTTTCCTGTATTATTTCTTTCACTATTCCTCTAAAGTAGACAGAACAATAGAAGATGGTTGCCTTTTTAAACCTCACTATCACTGTATTGAGAAAGAACAAAAAGAGCAAAAGAAAAAAAAAAAGCCAAAAAAATTACAGCCCAAATTTGAGATAAACATTTAAAGGTATCAGTGACAGGATGGAAGCACAGCATACACTGGAGCAAGTGACATAACCATCTGACACAGTGAACAGCCAACAGGGCTTCAGGGGCTCCTTTACACCTATTTGATGATCTGGAGTATCCAGGGATGCTACTAGATTTGTTCACAGTAATTTTCAAAGATGCGTGCAACTTGGAAGGAACAGACACAACTCTATAGCATGACAGTTATTTCCTTGTAATTTTCCACATGTGGGAATCATATTCAGAGATTAATTGAAGTCCTTAAGCATGCAATAGCACATTCTCAAGCCTTTATTCTAGAGGGGTTTTTTTCTGTAAATACCCCAATGCTTTCAAGGACAATAAGGAAGCCTTTTGTTTTGAAATGCAGATTTCTATTTAATTTCTAAATTCTTATTTCCGCGTCTACAATTTCTGTATTCATCTGCCTCCTCATCCGGACCACTGACGTATCAAAACACCCAGCAAAAGCAATATTCTCATATACAATTAAAACCATTTTGCACATCAGAACAGTTTGGGTAATTCTATTAGCCAAACCAGGCATATGAATGCTCATCAGGGCTGATTTGGAGTGCCTGGTGTCTTTGAGATCTGAGCACTGTGCACAAGCTCAGTGATCAAGTGCTCTCTCTCTCTGGAAATACCGGGGAAAATGCTCTGAGAAAGGGCTTGGATACAAGAGGAAATTAACTGAGAAGGCAATTGTGAAACAAGTTTTCCAGCAATAGCTTTCCACCTGCACATTTTTGAGAGCGTCTCTCTGACGTGGTTTGCTCCACTAAGGAAGTCTATTATTATTCCACACGGGTTAAAGAGCCCCCATTACCAGCAGAGGAGAGTCCACACAGAGACACTTGGAGATTCAGGTCATACTGTTCACTGGAATAATCTCATTATGCTTAAAAAAATAACAAGTCACCTCCTTTATTACCCAGCAATCAACAACATCGCCAGGCAAACCTCTCCTCCTGTGCTTGGCAGAGCAGCCACACTTCCACGCTCAGTATAGGAGACACGGCAAAAAACTCCAGATCCAGGGGCCTGAGTAGGAGCTGGCTGCTGTTAAAAGCATTCAGCATTATTTTTATATGCTGCATGCACATTTAGCCATCTGAAAACCCACCAGTCCACACTACTGAATATCTAGACAGCAACAAGGAAAATTTGCTAGGATCCAGACTTTCTGCAAGGAATGTGTGGTGAGCATTCCTTTATGGAGTATGTTTGAGTCAAGGTACGAAGGGAAGCTTTCATGCTTCCCACATTTCTCCAGTGCCAACATAGCTGCCCACTTTCATCACAAAACCACCAACAGTGCCACTCACGGGATAAACCCTCTCCTCACCTCAAACAAGAATCATGCCACAAACACAAACCATGGGGAGGAATCTTTGGCAGGCACAGGCTCAGAACCCACCTTCCCATCAAGTGTTCTTTTGGGGACAATAAAGAGTTCATCTCCCTCTTTAGATGAATGTTCACACACAAATCCACCTGCAACTTGACCACCTGTAGGTATTCTGTGGCTTAATTTCAAATCAGTGACGTGGCACAGATTTGTTCCTCAGGGTATCTCACAAACATTTGCTGCTCACATGGGTCCATTCTTAGAGACTGGACATTCCCAGAATGCATTAACACACAAACCAGAGCACTTGCTAATGAACATAACACCGAAATCAGAGTGCACTTTGGTTAGCTTACAGAAAAGGATAATTACAGCCAGTTAGAGAACAATCTCCCCAGTCGTTTGGGACAGGAGGCAATTGAGAACCAGGGGACCTGCCTTCGCCCCCTAAGGCAGAGCAGCTCTGCTCGAGAGGCAGAAATAACAAGCATTTAGGAGGCTGATGTTTAAGTGATGCCAAAGCATTGCCATGAAGGAGTGGCTGTGTCCAGCTGTTCACTTTGCAGGGCTATAGGGACTCTCTGTTAGACTCTCCTAAGGTGCCATGCACACCCAAGTCCCCTGGAAATGCTTTAATACACATCAGATGCATGCAAAAAACCCAAGTAAACAGCCCTACACCTCCTAACCTGGGTGAAAAATACCACTAAATAACATCACCCTGTTCAACCTCTTCAGGGACCAAACATAACTGCCAACCCAGAGGGCACAACAAGAAATGAGTCTTCTGATAACAATATTAGTATGTAACCATAATAATACAAGCCAACCTGTTCCCCTGTAATTACTTCCTGTAACTCCAATGTTTTTATTCCCTCGCAAAGCCTTTCCTCAATTAGGCGCTTCAGGGATAATATGGAGTTTTATAAAGGGTGGCATCAGCCAGAGAAACAGAGATTAAAGAACAGAGTTCTTATGGGCTGTGTTTACCACAGAAGATCTCCTAGTCCCTTGTGTTGTACAAGTTGTGCAAGGTCATGTCTGGCTCAGTAATTAAACAGGAACTCAGCAGAGCCACAGAAAGCTGTTTTCCCAAGCTTTGCAGAGATCTATCTTGAGCCTAGCAAGCCTCTGCAAATGAATGTCTCCCTTTCCTGCCTGCCAATATATTATCTCAGTGCTTGATTTTAGCAGGAAAAAGAAGTCATCAGCTAATCTGCAGAATTACTGAATTTGTGTACTTGCAAATGGTGTCGGTTCCCAACCACACAAAAGTCCACTGGCATCAATGATTTAGCAAAAAACTCTTAGAAACCTTTGGTTATGCTGTACCTGGAAGTGCCACACAGAAAAAATACAAAACTTTCACCTTTAAAGTTTCTTTTTAACCGGGCACAAGCAAAGCTGCACTACCCAAACAGGGAGTAAGAACTTGCTCAAGCCTTTCTATTTTTTGTTGCTGTAGTATGAGATAGAACAATATTTACTCACCCAGGAAGAGCTCAATGCAGTGACCAGGGATTTTTCAGCACCTTTCTCAAATAGGCTTTCTAATGTTAACTCAAAAACCCTGCAGGAGCACATTGCAAGCTAGGGAATTTATTCTTTAATAAATAAAACAAATAAAGTTTTTTTAGAAAAAAAAAATCCAAACAGACTAAAAAGCATTAGCCTCTCACTTTCTACCCTCCTCTTAGCTCAAGAATTTACACTGCGCCACAACTCCCCTTTTATAGCCTTCTTCCAGGTGGACTCTATCAGGAATCACCTGCTTCCCTCTCTTCCCTGCCTCTCCCAGGTGGAGCTGGTAGATAATCAAAGAGGAATTGGTCATCCCAGCACCACCATATCACACAGCCCCTTCTCTAAAGGCCATGCTTCCCTTTTCTGTAGTCCTCTAATTGCTGCCACAAGGGCAAGAGCATCCTTGGGCTTTCTGGGACACTACAAAATGATGGAGCTTTGGGATGTTATTTGTGTTACTGCTGACTGCAGTCCTTCCTTCTCCTTGTAGCCCATCTTGTGTTCTCCCCCCTTCTTCCACTCTGAGCTCCACTTACCTCGGTGGAAATAAGAATTGCATTAGTCTCTGACACCTCCTCACTGCCACAGTCTGCACTTTGTCTTTGACCTTCACCATCATTAAAATGCCTGGAACACTTAAAGGCTGTGATTTTTGGCTCACTTCAGTATTTTAAAGGCAAGAATTCATGTCGGAGTTGCATCTTTTGTGGTAATTCCAAATTAAAGAGTACTGGCTCAGCAGGAGGCTGAGCTCAACAACTGAATCTCTCCAGCACATGCTTTTCCTGATCTTTGAGCAAGATCAACTGCTTTCAGGTGGAATAACTGGACATGTCTGGGCCACATCAGAGTGATCAGTCACTACACAGCTGTAGGTGGGCACAGGGTGAGCAAAGCTCTCTGTGCTGCTGGGTGCAGAGAGGCAGGGCAGATGACAATGGATACTTGGATTTCTAACTCAGGTTTCTGAGGTGTTCCTCTGGATGCCCTTGCACCCATCCTACACTCAAACTGAACTGTAGGGAAGGTTATGGTGAAGCTACAGCAGCCCAACAGCTCAATCTGCATCCAGGTGCTTCCAAATGTCCTCACTATAATCCCCTAAATCCCCAGTGCTTGGGCAACACTCAAAACTCCCTGTGCTATAAAGAGACACAGGAAACAAAGCCCTTTTTATTGTTCATTCATCTGGGGCTTTTTCCTTCAGCAGAAGCTGCAAAGAGCAGTCGCTTTCCTGCTGATGATGTGAGATAAAATAATCATCCCTCTACCCTTTTAATAAGCCCCAGACCAATGGGCAGTTCAGGGAGAAACCCAAAGCAGGAGATGAATGACCACAGGAGGCCAGAGGAGACAGCCAAGCATTAGTCATTACAGGCTGTGTGGCACTAATGTCACCTTTTAAAGCACTTGAGAGCAGCAGTGAAGAGCACAACGAAGTGAAATTCTGGAGTTCCCACTTTTGGATGGTCCTAAAGCATTTAAAATGAATTTAAACAGTAGCTGAGAGGCATTATAAGAAAACCTTAATAATCAGACAATCTTTTTAAAAATGGGAGTGTCTGCTCCATTCTGCTTCATCAGAGATGACAGTTCATTCAATATTTTCCTTGTCTGGGTCTCCTGAATCACCCAATTCTTTCTGTAATAATTTGAGTGTTGAATACTGCTCAAGTGCCTTGTCAAGATACATCACACCAAATGTTCCATACTTCTTTTGCTTCAATAGACTGTTCTCTCATTCAGAATTTCAGTACCACTGTAGTTAAAAAACACAATTCCTTTGCCACCAGCAAAACATTTATTTTCCTCCTTGGCAGCCTGATGGATTGACTGTGTATCCAAGTACCCTCCCCGAATGATAATGGATTTGGGGTTCTCTCCTCTGCCAGGTTCCCACTGAAGATTTGGTAGGTCTTGACAGAAAACAAATTCTGGTGGCTCTAATTTTCTAGCTCATTTATTAAACAATTACATTCCTTCCATGTGCCTCACATTGTCACATGGTCTGAGCAAGATTTTCCCAAACATCTGAGAACTCACTCGGTGTTCTCCTGTCCCAGAGGACACACTGGTTTTTGGTCTGCAGGGTTACATGATTCCAAGCAGTCTAATTTGATAGTGTTTGTACAAGCATCTCAAATCTGGAAGGGTTGGGAAAAAAGTTGAATCTTCCATGAAGCAAGAAACTGAATTTAAAAAAAAAAAAAAATTGGAGAAAAATCATCCTTCCCGCTATTTACCAAGAAGACAATTTTTAAAAAGATTAACTGTTTTGAAATGTTAAAAAAGCAGCACAATGCATTTTAAAATATGGAATGGGCAGTTTTTTCAGTTATTGCTCTCATTCAGAGATTTCTAGTGCTCACAGCCTGACTCAGCACCACTGCCTGGTGACACACTCCTTTGGCTACACTCCCACCGATTTCCTGGATTTGTACTGATTTCTTGAATCTCTTCTCCAAAATAATTCTGAAGTCATAGGTTGTGTCATACTGGAGTATATTTCCAGGACACACGTGGTACTCCACTTAATTTAGTTTCATTTAGGGAATCCACAGGAGCCAAAAACCATGGCTGCTTTATAGCAGCCCCTTGAGAGACCTGCATTAACCTGAGCTTTAAAACAAGGCATATTAGTTAAAAAAGAGCAATAACAATTGCTTCCTGCACAACAAAATACCACTGTGGAATGATGAAATAGCCTTGTAGAAAGGCCAGGCAGTGCAGGCTGCAAGAGCAGTAGTAATTACTGCCTTAAAAGCGCTTGATGCAGCAATAACACATTACCCTGAATGCCATGTATAATGCAGTGCCTTCAGGAGCTGTGTTACTTAAGTGACTTTAAATATGCCTTTGTCATCCAAATGTGAGCAGAAGGAACACTTAGAGCAGAAGCTCAGCTTGGCACCAGTTGGCATTATTCAAATGATGGGAAAGTGGGAAAAGGGTGAAGAGACAGAAGGGTGGACAAACAGATGAGTAATGGAGAAAAATCTCTGAGAGAAAAGGAGAAATCTGAAACTTCAGTTGTTTAAATTAAATAATTAACTGGGCATTTTCTGTCCATCTCTGTATCATAAGGTAGTATGAAAACAAATATTTGACTGTGTCTGGCTTCAAATCCTTAGACATATCCATCCATCCTTATACCTATACACATATATACTCCCACAACTCAAATCCTGTGATCTTTATCTTTTCTATGACTATGGCCAAAGACCCCTCCAATTACTGCTTTTACTTATGATGTTTTACATCTCCACTTTGTCTCTTTTCCACACAGGCAGAATAACAAAAGGGTTTTTAGGGAAAAGTTACCAAATTGCAGCTTGTGCATCCCCAGCCTCCTCCTGGTGGGGTGAGAGCCAGGAGCACCAAAGGCACTGTTTAAGAGATTCACCTGTACAGGACCTTACAGTTTGAGTGTCTTTTTCTTTATTAAAATGGTATATTTTTCTCATTCTTGTCTTTACTGTTGAATAGCACATTGTAAAAAACACTCGCCCGTCCTACACTACTTACACAAAAATGATTTTTGATTGCTATTAATTAGTTTCTCAAAAAAAAGAGTACAAAAGAATATTTTTGGTCTCTTAGGCATTTATAATATTCTGATATAAGACTACTTATTAATTTAAATAGGTTGACAAAACTTCTAAATTTGCAATGGAAATACTAAATACTGTAATTTATCATTTCAACAGTCACACTATTTTATAGATAATATTTCATAATGGTCAGGAATTTCTCTCCAGAAATTTCAGGAAGAAAACAAAACCTTTTTTATTCAGTTCCAATTAGAATTTAATTTCCAAAATTTACAAGAAAATCAAAGTATAAGCTATTCCCAATTTCCTGCAAACCAGTGCATTAGTCAAAGCACTCTGGAGCTTTCTGGGCAGCGTTTTTGTTGGTTAGGGTTTGATTTACTGCACCACACTGGATGCATTGGAGTGTCCTGGTGTAGAACTCCAGCATTTATCAGTGATGAGTGGAGCAGATGACAAAAAGCTCCTGTATTTCCAGTTAAGGCTGGCACAGAAGGACCACCAGGGCAGCGTGGTGTCCTTCCACTGAGGGCTTCTCCATGAGCAGCTTTCCCTGCTTAGAGCCCGGAGTTTGTCTTGTTTAGGGAATAAAACCACGGATTATTAATTTTTTAAATCATAAACATCATTTACCAAGCCAAGATAATTCCTCTAAATATCTCTAAACCTTACTCTTCTCTGTGTTTTTGTTCTTTCTTTTAATTCCCACTAATATCGCCTTCCCAATACTCTCTGACCAAGGCATGGAAGAATTTAAAGGATTTGAGATTAGGATTTTAGTTTTCCTTCCTTCCCACTTGTGTAGCCATTTATCCTTGGACTAAATAGGGTGAAAAATCCTTCCGTAATGGCAAAGTGGCAATGCAGAGGAAAATGAAGTTTATATTCTTGCTACTCCATCAACTTGGACTGCTCCAGTGAAACAGCTTCTCGTGGCAAAATGTTGATTTATTAAATGCAGAATGTTTCACCAGAATATGACTCAAACAAAATTATGTTCTGCCAGCTCATCTGCTCTGGCAGACTAAAGCAAAAGTGGGCAGTTTGTAGAATATTAAAAAAAAAAAGTATTCCAAAGATCATAATTAAATGGAGCTTTGGAATTGCTGATCTTCCAGAAATTAAAAAATGAAAATAATTCACACTCTGCTGAGAGACTTCTTTAATATGAGAATATCCCAGGCAATGGATATTTCAGGTTTATACTGCCTCTTCATTTCATGTAAAAGCCAGAATTATTAACGTAGCTTTTACATTACATATTAAATCCCAAATACCAACACTGAGGCAATTTCTAAAAATTGTCTTGATGTTATATTTGAACTAAATTCAGATTGAATTAAAGCCATGGGCTTCAAGCACCTGTATGTTTTTCACCCCAAAACATCAGCCCTTCGAGTAAAGGCAGGATAAAGGATGTTGGAATTCACATTTTTGACAGCAGACTGGATTTGCTTGCCTTCCCCAAACCTCATGAAATATTGGCTCTTAAAGCTGTCAGTGATTCTGCAGAGCACAAGTGCTTTTTTGGTGGAGTTCCAATTGTTTTAACACACGGGCAGCAGGTTGTGCCTGGGGAAAAGCAGGACATGGGAGAGAGGCACAAGGGATGAGGATCAAAGCTGGATCAGGGCCATGCTCTCTCCGTTTTCCAGTAACATTTAATCCCCAGGGGCTGCAAAGACTGAAAACCTCCTTTGTAATAACATTTACTGTAAGTTTTTAAACAAATTAGCACAAATGTTTGGGAATTAATTGAATATACACGGATAAATAAGCATTAATCTATATGAATCTATAATTAATAGAGGCTAAATACTCCATAACCATATTAATGTAGGAAATCTTTGATGGAGTTCCAGGCTCAAGTGTGAACTGCTGAGGATACCCTCTGCATGGTTAATAATAATAACAAAATAATAATAATTATAATAATGCATTACATCAAAAAAAAAAATAGGTTCATCTGCAGAATGCGAATGCTTTAATAAAAAAAAGCTCTGCATGTGTCTTCCTGGTAACATATCCCGAGATTTATGTGCATCATAAACAAATATGTCTGTGGTATTATAAAGTGTGATTCCACTGTATTTGTTATTAGGAAAGGGAATACAGTTTCCCCATATGCTCTCACTATTATTTCTCCTGTAACTGGGAACATGCTGCCAGTACATTATCAGGAAATAAAAGCTACCCATCCCTGCTGTAAATATTCCAAGGTGGGTGTTGCAGAGGAGCCCCAAGTTTAAAGACCAGAGGGAATTTCAGGTAGCAGATGCATTTCAAAGCCCAGCAACAATATTCTCCTTTTAGTCATTTCAGGGGCTGGTTCCTGGTTCTGTAACCTTTGGGGGGTGCTAAACCCCAGCAGGGGGCAAAGAAGAGGGAATGCAGAGCCCGTGGAAGAGCTTGAGGAACAAGGAATATTTTCCAAAATGGAAAAATACCACCTATGTCTCGTTGCAGATTATTTTCAGGCTTTGGATGTACACCTTGCTCAACCATCCTGTTTGTCTAGCAGAGCATGAGCCAAGTGAAACCTATCCCAGCAAGTCAGGATTTATGATTTTTAAACAGCGACTCCCGTATAAAATAAAATTATGGCATTACCCTTCAGCTAGGAGAGTAATAGAATCTTTCACTTCAGAAATGAGTGGAAATTTAGTGTAACAACTAAAATTAAAAGGTGGATAGCTGGCTGAACGTATTTTTCTCTGTTTAATGATCCTGTGTTACATGGATTCATGCTTTACATGGATTCATCCTTTTCTACAGTTTTCAATGGGAATATTTAGAGAAAAAAAGTTCTGCCTTTACTGATTAAGATCAAAAGCAATTAGATGCAAAAGGGAACTGCCTCAGTAATACCTTGCCACTGAAATGCATGGGAATGGTTTGAAATAGGGATCTTTTTCAAACAACCTTTCTGTGCTTCTTTTGTTTTCTGAGACAATGCTATGCAAGTATTTAATGTGCTGGTGAGCCCAGTTCTCTTCCCTCTTCCTAAGTCCTAGAGATCTATTCACCATAAAGTTTGACAACCAGTATTCTCATATACGTGAGAACAGAGAAAACCCCAAAATTTCAGCTGTTTTGAGACTTATGAAAGGCCCACAAACATCAGAAACACTGATTTTTCTCTGTATTACTGTTGTCATCAGACATTAATACCTTCGGAAGACATACCCTTCTTCTAGGATCTGGGCTGAAGAACTATTCCTTGTGGAAGGCTCTATCCACCATGGGAATGTGTTCTCATACAAATGATAAGTTGGGCAAAGGGATGAGAGATTTCAGAATTATGCTCCCATTCTCTTCCAAGCAGCCGAGAAAACACGTCATAAAAGACATCAGTAACCACTCTGTAAAAAATGCTCACTGGAAATGTTCTCTTTCCCTGCCAAATAATTCACCTGGTGTTCTCAGGCACAGCACAGCATTGGTCCTGTGTCACTTAGGAAATCAGGGATGAGGAGCTCGAGGAGAACACAGGCCCACCTTCCTAACAGGAAGTATCGTGGATGGACCCACAGTGCTCCAGGAAATCCAATACATTACAACACCAAACAAGGTTGTTTGTCAGAAGCAGTTTTGGGAGCCCTGGGGATAAAGTCATCCCTGTCAGGAATGATTTAGCAGCATCTAGAAAGGGAAATTTAACCCAAACCCCTATTTCTCTCTGGTGGCCAAAATTCCCTGGGGACCTCCCACTGCTGGGGCAGGAGTGGGTATTGTCCTTGCTCAGAGTCTATTCCAGAGCCTGGAGATCCAGGTGATCCTCTTCTCTGCTCAGGGAGCTTTCAGAGAGGTGTGATGATACTTTTTAACCTGAACCATTTCCTTTGACTGTTAGAGAGATCCATCGTCACTTTTTTCTATAACTCCTCAGTTTTATGAAAAGTAACCCACTGGAATTTCTGAGGTGCTGGATTTCAAATGTATCAGCCCCAGCTGGTGATCTGGATTGATTTTATTGGAGAACATGCTGGCCTTTGATGTTTCCATTCAAGAGAATTGAGTAGAAACTTAACATTGCTTTGGATCTTCCAGCTTCCTTCTCACTGGACAACTCACTGCGCTGGCTTCGAGCTGGGAAGGATAATAAAGCAGGAGGGTTTTCTGGGATGGATTTTGCAAACTCCAGTTTTCAGTTCTCTGGACTACCCTGCTTTCTGATTTTCATGGAGAGGGTGGGCAATGCACACACTTGCATAGGGGAAAAAAATTAACAAAGCACACAGGCTGCAGGTGTATAAAAATTATTGGAGTGAATGATCTGATATTCCCATTACGTACTTTAGAAGGGGTTATAAGGAAAAATAGCAATTAATGATAGGAAGGGCAACAAAATTGGAAATATTGAGCATGTGAGTTTAAAAATATCCGTTCACAGATGAAAAAAATTGCCAAGGAAAGGCCTGTTTCTGCTCTTGCATTGGATATTTTGGACATTCCTGTTTTTTACCACTGACAGCAGGAAAAGAGAAATTAGTACCTGCTGTGAGTTCATTTCCCCCCCTCCCCATTTAAAAGCTTTAGAAGCTCTTATTCAAACATATGGAGGTACTCTCTTGGAGCCACTGGATCTATCCATCATCGTGCCAACACGCCCATTCCAAAAGCTGAAGGACAGACCTGAATTTTCAATATATCACCTCTTCCAATCTCTCCTTATGATTGAAACTGTGCTGAAAAAAAAAAAAACAAGCTTAATTCCCCAGCACAAAGCATATACATCAGTTAGTTTGTAAAGCAGTAAATTAAAGCAGAAATTTGAGATTGCTGGTAGGAGTTCAGAATTTTGAGATAAATGTCCGTGCTGAGAACTTTAAGGAAGTTTTATTTTTATGACAAATTTTCCAAGTAAATTATTTCCAAGGGCAGTAAAGGAACAGAAAACTACTCTGATTAAAGCTTAGTAGATCCAAATCCACAAATGAAAGAAGATAAATAAGGTTGTCTCCATTAGTCCAGTCCTTAAATAATTTACAGCAACTGAGTGCCCACCTAATAACAAGTTGGGGTTTTTTGTTGTTGGGTTTTTTTTTGCTTAGGGAAGCAATTCTGAACCACCAAGAAACAAGAGAAAGCAAGCACACACAACTAAACCAAACTGCAGTTGTTGATGCTAATTGTCTTTTATTCTGTATTTGTGTTGTGCCAGAGAAGGGGAGACTTTGATCTTTCTTTGGCATGGCTTAAACATTCCTCGAGTAACGTACCCTGGGTTTTCCTGTTGGTGACAAGCAGCACAGTGGCTGACACACTAAACTTTGTTTCAACGGGATCATGACCACTGAACCTGAATTTTTTATTAACATACTATTTTAAACCTTGATGTGGTTGGTCCCTTTAAAGCCTCGAGACGGTTTTCTCGTTCAATACTTATTTTAGGGGTTATTTTGGTGATTGATCAGAGCTGAGACCATGGCTCTGCCTCTGCCTTTCGGGCCTCTTCCTTGCCAGCTCTGCAATGGAACCGGAGACAGACGAACCCCACCTGCCTCCTCCTGCTTCCCCAGCCTGAAGGGCCTTTCTGCAACAGATTTCTTTCACTGAAAATGCTCCAGCTTTTGAGAAATTGGAACTGATAAGAAATAAGCTCTAAAGCCCTTCACTGCTCTGCTGGAAGTGCCCCCAGCTCCTATCCCTGCTGCAGGAACCTGAGGGGAAGGATCCTGTCCAGCCCTGGGGCTTGAGCCAGCAGGGTCCCCACAGCCACGGGGAATCACCTCCCATTCTCAGCCTGGGCACCTGCTGGTTTTCCCCTTCCAGGATTTGTCAGCAGACTTGCTTAGTATTCCTAAAAAATCCTTCAGAATCAGCAGTGATTGATATTGGAGTCCCTCAGTGATTTCCCAAAGAGGCTGTAAATCTTTTCAGCGGGCAACACCGACACAGGACAGCAATCACTGCTGGCAGGGAACTGCTGCAGCCATTCCCTGCTCCTGGGGGACCAGCAGCAGGTCCTGTGCATGCTCCCAGCCCTGCCAATGCCTTTGATCTTCCCCAGCCAGACACGGCTGGAAAATGGGAAGCACTTGCATTAACTCACCTGTGTGGCCCCAGTTAAAACAAACCCTGCTTTTTATTCATGCTCTTTACTTTTAATTTATACCTTTTGCCCTGTTAGCCTGTCCCCTTGCTCTTCATTTGAGCTTTTTGCTGCTAGGTGTTCTAACAAGGCCATGAATTCCTTTTTCCAAGATGAGGGACTGAACAATTTCCATGGATATTTTTATATATCTGTGCCCCCACACGTGAGCGGTTGGTCAAGGTGCTCTCACCTGCTGGGGTATCTGTGTCACAGTCCCAGCATCATCTCTCATCTAATACCTCACCAAAAAGCACCCTCTGAGTTCTCAGGGATGTTATTAACTAGTCAGTCATGAGTAGGTAGTAAATTTGATGCAATATCACCTCATTCATCCCATTCAGCTGAAACAAGCTGAACCTTTGCTGGGACAGATGCATTCCTCTGTGCTGAATTAAAGGCAAGTAGACTCCTGACAGTTTCCTGACTTTAGGACAGAGTTACAAAACAGCAGCAGAAGTAGATCTGATAAATTGGGTATTCCACTCATAAAGGAAAAATAAATTTCTCTGTTTGCAATAAACATATTACACACGAGTGCAAATCATCACTTTCTTCTTGCTTCAAATAAACCCACACATCCTCTCAGACCTCACACAAAGGCAGCCAGCTCGGGGGAAATGCTGAACAGACTGAAGTAATAGCTCTATAATAAAAAATAGATCTGCAGATAGAGCTGGCTGTGCTCAGCCCCATCCCAAAGCTGCCTATTAATTATTTATATGGCACTATAGATTAGCATAGCACTTCACAGAAATAAATACACAACAAGTGCAATCCTACCTCTCAGGAAGGCAGGACAAGGGCCAAATCCTGGTGTGCTGAGTGCTCTGGCAGCCAGCACTGGGAATGACACCATGTGTGTAAAGCACTGGGTGAAAAGTGTCTCCAGAGGGAACACAAATCCGTGAGGGTTGGCAGCCACCCTCTGAGCCAGGCTCTGCTTCCCAGCTATTCCAGCCAGGCTTGGCACAGGCACACAGTGTAAGGGATTGCAAAATCCCATTAAAGACTGGACTAACTTCAACCTCTAAACTCCTTTCAAACTCCAGCCAGTAGGTCAATAATGTGAATTCCTCACAATTCCTGCTCTGTGGTATTATCTGTTACGAGCACGTGAAGTGGTTGAAATCCTCCCCACACAAGAAATCATCCCCTTGGCTTCACGGGCTTTGTGATTCCTCCCCAAGCTGTGTTTTAGCAAGTGCAGACACAGCTGAGCTGATTGTTCCTCTCAGGACAGAAATTTGGGCTCCAAACTGAAAGCTGAAAATAAGGAACCCGGAATCCTGGTCTTGCAGTGACCCCATCAGTGATGTCAGCACTTTTTTTCTTTTCAAATTCAGTTTCCCTATCAGAATAATAAAAAAAAACTGGCTAGTTGTGATTGTACACCTTCCTTCCAATCTTTACTATGATTATAATTATTTTGTGGTATTCCTATCAATTCCAGTTCCACTGGCTTTGAAAATTGCCAAGACCACATCAGGCATAGTCAGATTTTTTTTTTTCCTAGCATAGATTTTCAGGGAATGAGCAAGAGCAGGAAGAGGCAATCAAAAAAAAAATCACATCCTGACAGCAGCTGCTTGCAGTGCAGAGAAACATCACTGAAAACATTCTCTGCTTTTTTTCCTTCCCTACAAATTTTCAGTTGGAAATCAAGAGCCAAACTACTACTTTGTAGTCCTCCAACTTTCCACAGACCACCAGCAAATCGCTGCAAGGAACAGCTTGGGAATGAACCTCAGGGCTCTATAACTGCAAAAGCACCTAAGGACAGATGTTAGGGACAAAAATGAATAAATGCATTAAAAGACTTCTTGGCATTAATAACAGCTATGTGCCAGAGAAGCCTGAGAAAACTGTCTTGAAGTGAAAACCAATTTTGGTTGGGAGGGATTTCTGGAGGTGATCTAATCTAAGCCCCTGCTCAAAGCAGAGGTAATGTCGAAGTTAGATATGTGCAAATATTTGCACATATTTTCTATCTCCAGCACATATAAAGAAATAGAAAAGTGTATCTAGTGAGCATATATATAGATATTATATACACACACACGAGACAGAAAAAACCTGCAGCAGTGGAATCACTTTCCAGCACTAGGATCTGCTCCCAAATGAATAATGACTTTGAGTAATGGCAAGTGAGCCCATTTTTGACAAGATTCTCAGTCATATCCCTCAGCAGGTGATGGGACAATGTAACCTTGGCCAAGTACCCCTGGGATGCCAGACACTGGCACATCCTCCCACGCCAGAAGCACTTCCTAGAACGAGTTTGTGCAAGCAAAATAATTCAAGATGACAGCAAATTACAGATACAATGGAAAACAGGAATATCTGACTTCCCCTCCTTCCCTTGATCTCCTTCCAAAGGGAGTGAAGAGCTACATCCTTTCTCATCTGCCCTCCACACTGTGCAGCCCTCAGGAACAGGCTCTATAGTGATTTAGAATCATGATTCCTTGGGCATGGAATGAAATGCCTGGAATGCCCCATAGGCTGGGCACTCTGGGCACCACGACCACAAGGACAGGAACCTCCAGGACCTTGAGGTTTTGTTGCTTCCCAAAATTCCCATTGCCAATGTTGCCTCTGGAAGGGCACGTGTTTGACCAGGAGCTCTAATGACATCTTGGGCTTTCTGCCCTTCCTGTCTCCAACACTTTCCCTGCCCATGAACCAACATTGGCCAGCCTGCCCTTAAAATGTGACCAGGTATGGAATGCTAGACAAAGGACAAGGATCTGTGTAGTATTTCCCACCACTAACCTTTTTTTGGTTTAACTAAAGTTTCCATTTGTGTATCCGACCCCCTGTTGGAGCACTTGCACACACCCAAACCCAGGGCTGCATTTCCCACCTTGTCTCACTACAAACAGCCCCAGCATTGACCACTTTTGCCTCACTTTCCCCCATAAGAAACATGAGCTCACATTTTGTTGGCTCAATTAATCTGGCTCTGTCCTCTTCACCCTAGAAATCATTGCACATGCAAAGAAGGGCTCACGCTTTAGCAGCACTATTGATCCACCCAGACCTTTGGGTGAGGAGTAAAGCCTCTTTAATTACTTTGGCTGACTTTCAGGTTTGGTGTTGTTTGTTTTTTTTTAACTAGTACCACATTTTAGTGTTGTTATCACTTAGCCTAGATTCGGAGTTTTGCTCCCCAGAGAAACACTTCCTACCTCAGCCTGGCCTGCCCAAAATCAGAAATGGCCATTCTTCTCCCTTCTCTAAGGATTTGATAACCCCTACACTTTCCTTAGCCAGAGGTGTTTTGACCTTTAATTAAAAGGAAAATTTGTTGTCTTCCATTCAGGAGGCAGCAAATAATGAACTCATTAAAATGAGGTTAGTGCTCAGGCCTTAGAGCAATAAGAGCCCAAGTCTCATTAGCAGCTAACAATCCAGAGCACAGCACATAAATAAACCTAATATGGCAGAGCAAAATGCCTTGGTGCATTAAATTCGAGCAGAATCAAATGTTTACAGTCAATGATGTCTGGGGCATGAAGTTTTAATGTACTTAATGAAGGAAAGCAAATTGCTTCCTATTAGGCATGAAATGTTCCTGCAGAAATCGCCCCAAAAAGTTTATTATGTAAATGAAGGACAGAGTTATAATTAAAAAGGACAGAGCAGGAAAATATCACTTCTTCCTAATAGATGCACCAATTATGAAGAATAAAGACATGGCAACTTCAAATCCACAAAAGGTAATTATATGGATTAATGTAAAAGGCTGCTGAATGTAAATGCAACATAAAGAAGAAACTATATCTTGTGGGTGTCAGAGAGAGGCTTCATTGACAAAGCAAAGAATCAATTAACAGAAGGAAAACCGTGAGTTTTTGAGAGATTCCAGGCAATTAAGGGTTTGTGTTTGAAAGAACAGCTTAGATTACCTTAAAAAACACCCTCTTTTTGCTTAGCCTGGCATGGAAACATGTTCCATGTGCAGGTGAGTTCCATGGTTCTTTCCTTGGAGAATGATTAAGTATGATCTATTTAACTGTTTTTTCATATTAAGGATGTAGGAGACATTACTCCCCTTCCCCCAAACAGTCAAGTAGTGACAAAATAAGTTTGGACTGGTTTAACTGACAAGATCTTCTTAGTACTGAAAAGAGGTGAGGTCATAAAACTGAAATTTGGCTGCACATTATATAAATTAATATGCATATATGGAAATGCCAATGAAATAAAAAAGCCTTTAGGATCAAGCCAAATCCAGTTTGAGTGACAGATTTGCCCTTTAGACAGAGAAAAACGCTTGACACGCTGCAGGTTATAGGATTTACATCTTAATCCTTGCTCTGTGTTTGCAGTGAGACCTCACCAGGCTGGAAGGCTCCTGCCCATCCCACAGTTCTGTCATCTTATGGAGATGTGAGGGAAAAGGAGAGGGAAAAGCCAGGCTGATCTAATGATGATCGTTTCGTGCACCTCCTTGCACTATATGTTAAGTGACGATAATTTCTCGAGATGTTCTTTCCTCAAAGGGAAATTAAATTGATTTTGCTCAGCCCATCAGTCTTTCTCAACGTCTCTAAAATGCCGTACATAGCCCGGAAAATGATGTTCTAAAATGTAATGACTCAGATTCCGTGCTTCTGACTTTAATGGTGTCAATTTGGTGCCAGGTTTTGCCAGCTGGGGGTTCTCCTCAATGTCTCAGCTAACAGTGGTGTTGATCTCCGAGGTTTTACATTTTAGTGAGCGTTTAGTTGTTATATATTATGTAAATATAGTCCCACATGTGAAATTGTCACAGGGCTGAAATAATCAACTTACTAAATGTCTGGCAAGACAGGCTGCAAACCATACTGCTACCTTAATATTTAATGCTAAAGCACGAGATTTACTGTCCTTGCTTTACTTCATTTCCTTTAGCAAGGAGAAGAATTTGCTTGGTGACTGCTGTAGCTGGTAAACACCCTCTTTGCTTTACACCTTCCTTTGCCACCTAATAAATGGTTCTATTTAAAAAATGAAGGCAGAGGCACAATGCCTGCCAACCTTTTGTGTCACACTCACACACCTCAGCTGCTTAAACCTGGTGTCATCATTTACACCGGACCGGAGATACCTTTGGTTTACTGTCCCAGGTGGAGGTGGTGGTTGTTGCAGTTTAAATTAGAGCAGTGGGCTCAGCAAAAAGGCAAAAAACCTATTTTCCTGTGATGTTAAGTGAAATTAGCAATGACCACACAAAATGTGATTTTTTCAAATGAGGGACAACATCAGCTGGGCTGGGAGCGCGTGTAAAGCACCGCAATCATTTTATCGCTGAACTCTGCAAGAAGGTGATCGATAGAAATGTTATTAATAGATAATAGGAGAAGTTCTCGAGAGCCACATAATGGAGACGCCAAAAATTGATGAAAATAAGAGTTTATAACCCATTCAGCATTGGCAAGACCAATAGGGAGATAAATGCACTGCCCATCTCACATGTAGCTCGCTCACATTCTGTGGGCTGGTGATTGGAAGTGCACAAGGAGCAGCTTTAGAAGCAGTGCCAGGTTGACAACTAATAGTAAATGTAAATAGCTCACACAGACTGAACCATCCTTTCTCCTTCTCCACTAACTGGAAATATGTCCAAGGAAAAAATGGATAGGTGAGCAAGACTACACCTATTTCTTCTATAAGCAGCACCCTTTCCCCCCATTTCATTTAGAGTGGGCCAATCTTTTACCTGAAGGAGAGACTAATAATAGACAGGGATTTATTACCTGACCTGGACATCTCTTGTACCATAGATCAAAACTAGAATTTTGCTCCTTCACACTTAGGCCTCAGTTTGCTATTCAGACACAATCCATAATGTTTCTGCAGGTAAGTCAATCCCAGTGCCTCCCTGTCTGGATGGCAAGTAGTATTCCTAATTTTACTGCGGGTTTTAAGCACATTTTATCAAGCTTCAGCAGTAACCCAGAGCATGGGGGACTTGATGAGCCAGTATATTGCTGTCTCTGAATGGCTGGATCCAAGTCCTGCCATAGATCACTGCCACAGGGGATAATATCTTGGTCCAAGCCACAGAACCGTCCCCTCCTTGGGTACTTAGGTACTATCACCAGCATTTCTAGACCATCAGACCCTGATGTAACAGTCTCATAAAAAAGAATGAGCCCAAAAGAAAATGTGAAGCATTTTAACAGTATCTTCTTTTTTTTTTGTATCTCCTCAGCTGGACACAACTTTTAAAATGAGGCGTTCCAAAAATCAATACCAACTTTTCTAAATGCATCTTAATTTCTTATTTATTTCAGGCTTTACTAGAGACCCAAAATTTACTGCGCACTCAGGTTGCAAATTTTACCTTCAACCTTGGATTTTCAGGAAAATTTTACCACACAGGTAAGAAGGAACTTCATGCTCTCAGGTAGCTGCAGTTAAATAGGGGACAGAATTTCAAACCTAGCTTTAAACACGCCCTTTTTAAATCATACAGTGAGCCAGTGGAGCAGTGGGAAATACATGTTCCCCCAGTTTAGCAGCCAGTGTCCAAAGGGGTAAAGTTGCACTGTGGATGAGCTGCTCAGGCACATGAGGATGCCCTTGGTATTTTCCTGAAAGATGTGTGGTAGTAAATCTCAGGCACAGTAGCTGCTGAGATATCTTTGATTCCACAGGGCAGCACAGAAGACGTGCTAAGGGTTTTTCCTGGCAAGATGAAACATAAAAGATTGGAAAAATCCTGTTTCATAACCTCTGAAGAGGCAGAAGCGTTTGAATGGATGCACAAGATTTTGTCGTGCCTGGGAAGGTGATCTGTCTCAGGGATCTGCAAATCAGGAGGGATGATAAAAGCAAAACAACATGAAAAGGAATTTGTCCTGAAACCCTGCTCTCTCCACACCAAGGGCACTAACAGGCTGCACACTTGCACTGTTCCTGTGGAACATTAGGCACTTTTACTGCTTCTTCTCCTCCTCCTCACGACCCCTTTCTCATTTTTGCTCCATTTCTCCCCAGCACAATACCCCTTTTTAAAAATTTTATTTCTTTTCCTCCTCCTTTGCCTTCTCCTTAACACTTTGCTGCATCTCCACTCAGGCTTCCCTCCGCTGCCACTGAGCCATGAGGATCCCTGGTGGATCTTTTGCCAAAAGAGACTCACTGCAAGGGAGAACCTCCTGTCCTTCTCCTTTCCTAACCCCATACCCTTCCCACCTTTGAGGATCAGCTCCAAAATCCTCAGGTGTCAGCACATTTGGTGACATTCAGCACATTCAGGGAAGCTGGGATGCTCATCTGGAGCAGAGGAGGCAGCAGGAGGATGGGAGGGTGAGTTTAAAAGCTGGGAATGATGCAGTCCCTGTTTCCATGGACCATGAGGCAGCTGTGGAGGAAGGGCAGGTCACCCCAGGAGAAGGGAGATGAGGAAGCCTTTGAGGGCTGAGCAGAGAGAAGGCAACCAAAATGATGTATTTGTCCCCCTGTCCCTAAGTCCAGGCTGTTTTCCCCTTGTGCAAGCACATAATGCTGAGCAACTGCTGCCCAGGAAACCCGACAGACTGAGGATACAGGGGGGAGAGCCTGAGAAAAATGAGAGGGAGAGAGAGATGGAATTACTTGCCTGGAGTCATATAACAAGGCAGTGGCAGACCTGTGATCAGAGAGCAACTTTGGAGACAGAACTACAGTGTTCTCCTTGCTTCATCTTGACCTGCCTGTGTAGTTACTCCTTCTGGAGATTAATTGGGCACACACTTCATACAAGAAACCAAACAAAAATAGCCTGAGGTGCTGAGCTGCTCTAAAGCAGGAGCTGCTTGGCTGTGGCCATCAGTGTCCACTGTGGAGAAAAGTGGTCCAAGGAAGGGAGGAGATGGAGAAAGGGATGATTTTTTTAATGAATATTATGACATACTGGACAGTGGCTGGCAGAAAACATGCAGCCTGTCTGCAAGTCACCCCCCTGACTTGCCAATGTATTTTTCCTTCCTTCATCCCAACACCCTCCACGCTGCCATCAGCTGATACAATGCTGAAATATAACAGAGAAAATAGAAGAATATGCATGTGTGCCATCCCCCTAAGGCCCTCCAGGCTCCCAGGAATAGCACAGAAGCACTTCCAAGTTGAAGGATGTCGTGGCCTCCACGAAGGGACCTGGACTCAGTGGTGCAGCTGGGTTTTTAACTGAGCACTTCATTTACAGGTTGAGACGGTGTTTTGTCATAACAGCTGAGTGGAAAGGTTTCAAAGTATTCTCCATGCAATATACACTTTATTGACTCATTATAAATAAAGCATGGAAAGGTGTTCTTTAATTACTGGAAATGTGGCTTGTTTACCCAGAGAGGCTTTTAGTATCAGATATTCAACGTGTTTTATTAGCAGGCTGCAACTGCTGTGCCTTATTGACTTCCTTAATGTGTGAGTTTGTTCTCCTTTCCAAGACTTGGATCATTTTAAAACTGCAGGAGGGAGATGAGTGTGGGGATGTGTTGGCAGATTTAACAGTTATACATTTCCATCCAAAGACATTGCTGACATCTGTACCACAATAGCTGACACATCAGCAACGCTGCTCATCTCACCACCACCATCCCCTCCGTGGCACTGAAAAACTCCACGCTGCAGATTTAACACCACTAACAAAAAAGTTTTAAAATATTAGGATTTCATATGATGCACAAACGAACTTGGACATATGACCTGTGTAAAGAGCGCTCCACATCCCAAAGCAGGTGTATGATTGCAGGTTAAAATGAAGAAAGTTACTTAGACAGTGTTGATTGTACAAGAAATTAAACCTCAAAATCCCATGTTTTGCCTCCAGTACTCTGAGTAAAGGGTTGGGCAGCAATATTTAAACAATATAAGCACCCACCAAATGCTCCACTAAAACTTTACATGAGATTATTTTTGAAATACCACGACTTAAGAATTCATAAACTCGAACAATCCTCTTTCCCAAGGTTTGCAAAGAAAATTGTCCTCAAAAGGAACACCACCAACAACTGTTAAACTTCCAACATCTCTGCTTCAGCTCTGCCATTACAGGATGGGGCTGTTTCTCTTCACACTGGAAAGTGTTGTGCTTCATCTTGTTTGATTTTTGTTACAGTAAAAAGGTGCAAAGTTTGATTAGTTGCATATCTAAATTTACAAAGTAATGAGTAGGAAAAAATAGGATTTTAAAGCATAGGTTTTAATAGTGACATTACTTCAAGAACCACACTCTACTTCAAAACTTAATAAGGCACTAAATTATACTCTGACCTAAATCTTCTGTGAGATGATTGTAGTTCTTTATATATTTCAAATATCCACTTTTTTTTCCTCTTCAGCCCTGCCTTTGGCTTATCAACGATATCTTCACTTGCTTCACAAGCCCCATTTTCTCTCTCCTCTGTCCTATTTTGAAAGCCTGTGTTAAGTTTCTTCCCTTGCACATGGCTGAGTGACTGCAGGTGAACCACACATCCCAGAAAACAAGCCAGCAGTCACTCAACAAATGCAGGATACAGAGGGAGCAGCCATCCCTCCCTTCTTTCCAGTAAGGAATTACCTGGTAAACAAGGTTGTTTTCTTTCTCCAGCAACACTTCCATCAGTGGGAGCAACTTCCTTAGAACTGGCAGAGTGAGGGGAGCAAAGGGATTCGGGGGCTCCAGGAGAAAGTTTCAAAGGAATGTTCTCCTTGTGTAGTGGCATTCTTCAAAAACCACTGCAGAAGGGAATAATAAAAGTGAAGAGCTGAAGTGCATGCACTGAACAGGCATCTCTGCATGTTCCTGCCAACTAAACACTGACATCCACGCAGCCTTTTCTCCCAATGATTTTTGCAACACATTAAAAAGCCTTGTAAGAAGACAAGATCCCTGTGTTTGCCTCACTACCCTGATTTTGGCAATTATTCCTTCCACTGGAGCAAAATGAAAGCTTTTAAATGGTAAAGGAACGCAGAGGAAAGCTGCTAATAAACCAAACATCATGGAGTTATCTGAGGGTGAAGTTACTGGAATGTCACTGTGCCTTTCCAGTTTAAAAAGCACGGCACACACACCTGCAGAGGGTGGGAGCAGCGTTGTACCCTTCCCCAGATGGAAGGTTTTCTGGGATATAACCACACATCCTCTCTTCTGCCTGAAGCAGATCCTCCTCACTAGCACAGGAGGTTTGATTGGTTTGACTTCAAGATTAAATCTGGCAAAAAACTGAATACTGACCCCTAGTAAACATTTGGAAGCCCTTTGCCATTGCTGCTGCATGCTTTCCACCTAATTATATTTTGAAACTACTGCAAATTTGTTTCACACTCCACCAAAAATTATCAGATTTCAATTAACCAAGGCTAATAAAGAGGCAGTTACAAGGGGGATGGAGGGGTGGCATTGATCAGACTTCATTATCACCCATGTGTTGTCTTTATTAAGAGTATTTTCTACTTAACAGTGACATTATTATCAGGACAAAATGGAAAATAACAGACACATGCTGAACCTTTCCTGCTTTAATACTGATCCAATGTCATCCTTTGTCCAGCTTTCAAAAGACCTGGCAACCAGCATTAATACTCCTGACACTGTTTTGTCCCATTAAATCCAAGTCATCAGGTTATGGTGATGTAAAGATAGTGTGGCATTAAAATTAGGCCAATAGAGAAAATGGGGGGGGGGGCTTTTAAGATCACATACACTAAAAAAAAAAAAAGAAAGAAAATCCTACTGTTTTTATTTAATATTGGTGTTGTTTATAAGTATAACAATAGCTGCTAACATTTTAGCCTTGTGTGATATACCCCCAGCACAGTGAGACACTCAGGTCAAGGACACCAGGTTTTATGGCAGCCTCTTCTGTGTTTAAAAACCAATGATGGGCCTTTTTTTGCTGTTGCTTTTCTATTATCTTTTTTTCCCTCCCTTTCTTTCTCTTGCAGGGACTGAGGAGGAGGATGAAGGTGATGACCTGCTGTTGAGATCAGTGGATGAGTTCTGGTGGTTCCCCCACATGTGGAGTCACATGCAGCCCCACCTCTTCCACAACGAGTCCTCGCTGGTGGAGCAGATGATCCTCAACAAAGAATTTGCAATAGTGAGTAGAAGTTCCCGAAAGATTCACTAGGATACCTCTGTCTATATGACAGCTGTGCATTTACATAGAGAAGCAAAGGCAGAAAGGTTAGAAACTGAGCCCAAAAAGAGCCTTTCTGCAACTCAAACTTGGGCTGAATTTTGTCTCGGCCTTTTCCACTGACACAGGTTTTCTGGGGAGGGAGCAACCCCTCATCCAAGCATCCTTGTGAGATCACAGGGAACACAATCAGTGGGAACTCAGCAGGTACAGCTGATCTTTAACCTTTAGGAAGGGGTTTGTACACAGGTTATCAGTTCCCTGAAGTCTGGCACAAATATCCTCACCAGGGGAGGGAGAAAGCTGCAGTGAACCCTACACGTGTATGGTTTGGGAGAAACCTTGACAAAGCAAATAAGGGAAGCTGCTGGATTTTTAAAATGAGCTGCTTGGAAATATACTTTTTACATAGCTAACCTGTTGCTAATCATGACAGATAATGCTGTTCCTTTCCCTTTTCCTCATTTGTGCTGCTGTTCCATCCTCCCCACATTGCCCAGAGCTCAGAGCACTCGTACTATTTACAGCCCTTTCAGGGTAATTCTGGTGGCTTATTGAGCAGGGCAAAGAAAACCTGGAATCTACAAATGCTGGCTTTGGTAAAGACACTGTGTGGTCTGTGAGGAGGCCAAGGAATGCCAAGCAGCCAGAGCCACTCAGAGGAGCAGAGTGATACAGTGGGGCTTTCCCAGATGCTTCGGAAACAGAAATCTCAGCCCTTCCCATCTCCCAGAGGCCAGGCCCCCTCCTCCCACCCCTCACATGAGCCAAGGCACATCGGGGAAAAAGGCAGAGGCAGATGCCTGAACAAGCAGTTGGAAGCAATTTATTGCCTTGTTTATGAAAATGTTTTCCTAACAACCTTTAAAGAAAATTAATTAAAAGTGGCTTAACTGTTTAGTCTTCTTGCCAGACTTCCCCCTTTCCCATCTCCTGTTAGTATAGAGGCATTTTGGATGACTTCTCTTCCTTCCTACAATTGCTGTCAGCCTCATTCCTGCCATGGCCTTTTGTGTAGCCTGGCCCATAGACTCAAAGAGAGTTGAGAACTTAAATGCAGGAGTCATTTTTTAAATAATCCATATCTCAAAAATACACAGCCCCTTTGTCTTTAAACCTATGGGGAAATTTTCCTCATGCTTTCAGGAAACACGAAGTCCTCTAGGTCAAACCACCTTCAGGAGTAAAATCTATAGCATAGCCTGAAAACAGAGCTGGTAATAGAGTCTGTTTTTAACTTCAACTCCAGAAAGATAAAGCCCGTCTCCTGAAGGGTAGGGACTCCTTAGGGTGCCTATAAATAAGGAGCTGATGTGAGTGAAAGGCTGCTGTTATTACACTTTTATTTCCTGCTAACATTTGGACAGGGGTTGTACCAACCCCTTGACCTTGAATCTATATGAGCTGCACAATTTACTTACGAGAACATTTCTTTTCAAAAGGCTTCCTGTGAAAGTCTCTCTTGTGGGAGAAATTCATCTTCCCGCTATGACAGCCTTCCTGATGGCTATCAGAGAGGTCCCAGCCACGACTTTGGAGTGGGTTTGATTCCTCCCTGGATTTCACATCCTCAGCATCATGTATTACTTGGGAAAGAAACTCCCTGTTCCACAGCTGCACTTTTCCAAGTCCTCCAAGTTAAAGCAAACCTCTTCTCATTATTCTTTGACTTCACAACGTGGATCCAAATTTAAATTAGAGATCTGGATCAATACTTATAAAATCTGCTTGATGTTACACATGTTTTGTTTGTTGTCTAAGATCTTCATTTAGTATTACAGTCAGGGGGACACAGCTTGATGCTGATGCCATTTCCTCTTGCATTTCTCATTTATCGACCATATTTCCCCACCTCCTGTTTTAGCTGCAGGTAGAGATGACACTTTGTGTGAGTTTCTGCAAGGAAAGCTGCAGCAATTCTGTGGAAGTGTGATCACATTAATTCCTCTCCTCGTGTGGTATTTCTCTGCTCATTTTGTTTCAAACATGACTAAGAAGGTAACAGGTCTTCAGGAAGGGAGAGCACATCGTTACATCCAAGAGCAACAGTCAGGGTTGCTTAAGATCCCAAATAAGACACAAAAATTCTGTTTGTTAAGACCTGTTGGCTCCTCCTGACTTTACCTTTTTAGAAGAAAACTAAACCAGATCACGCTGTCAGGAAACCTGCACCCAAATCCCATCACAGCCATTTCTACCTGGGAGAGAACATCAGGCTTGGGACTGACAAAGCACATGTAGAACACATGTAGGAATTGGACACCTAAACAGTTTTGTACACACAGAACTAATTGCTAATTAGGTAACTAATTGCCTTGATTCCAGTGCAGATATGGACACCTCTGTGTATCTGGGGCTTAGTAAAATCAACAGCCTTCCAAGGACTCCCTTCCACACGCACTTGTTTTGGAGAATCCCAAAACCCTTTAAAGACACTAAGCCTTGGATTAAATTGTGCAAACTGATAATACCTCAAGTATTATTGTCTTTGTTTGTAGGCAGTGCAATGGATACACAAATAGGTAAACAAATTCCTCAAGCAGGAGTCTCTGATAGCACATATTCCAAAAATAAACCAAACCAAGTTTGCACGGCCATCAATAACAAGATATTCTTCCTCCTCCTTTTCATACATCCTTATCTGACAAAAAGTAGAATATATTTAATCCAAAGCCTGTAGCTCTTAATTTCATCCCTTGATTTGTTTGCTCAGTGATTATCTTCTGGGCACATTAGTGAGTGCACGTGCCCAAAGCACAGGAGAGACCGGGCAAAAAAACTCTCACTGACTGTCAAGGGAGCCGTGATCTGATATGGAGAAAGAAACAGATACAAAACAAATCAATTCAGAACCTTTACAGAAACACTCCTTGGCTTCAATCTCCTCTTGTAAACCAACTACAGATGCACATTAGCACTTTCTCTGCCCGAAACTTCTGAGCTGCTCAAACCACAAGGAAACCATGGGCTTTTAATACACCAATTAAATACCAAGAATGTGAAGCCCAGTGACCACATATCAAAGACAAAGTATCTACATGTGATGAAAAGTGTCTAATTTGTCTCATTATTAATATCTGTACTCAGTGTTGGGAAGGAGAGATGCCCACAAGAGATTGCCTCTAAAAATGGCCTGTAAATGGTCTGCATATATAGGATAACACCATCCTGGGCAGTCAGGACACACAACATTTAATTTCCCCAAGCAAACTGAAAATAGAACTGCCCAAAGGAAATGTGATTATCTGTTAGTTGTTTCTCCTTAAAGCCATGTTGGGTATCTGAGTGCCTGCCATGTATTTGTGTGATGAGCTCTGGAGCGAGCAGGTTTGTATTCGGAGGCTCATTTCCTTTTCATGTCAAGAACTCCTGAAAAGCTGCCTTATTTTATTTGTGAATGGCAGATTACCATGTCACCGGCCCGTTGCCATGGCAACACCAGCATCAAGTAGTAAGCAGATAAACAAGATCTTACGCGTATCCAGCCAGATCCCTCCCTTTGGATCTGCCATTCAGGGCAGCGTGTTCATTATCTGCCTCGGGACACATTTGCCTCCCATTTATGTATCTGTGCACTCCCCAGCACAGGTTTGTAGATTCAAGTTAACCCAAGATATTTAAGTTATCAGTTTAACAGAGTGAGCATCACAGACCACTTGGGCAGGGTAATAAATGGCCAGATTTTAAGAAACCTTTACGTACAGATTTTTTTCCTTTATACACGTTTGTGGCCCAAAAAAATAGGGAACAGGGTGATTTAACATTTCTCATTGTAGAGCTATCCCTCATTTCCCCCCTAAACTGACTCATGCCTCTCGAGTAGGTAACAGCATTAAAAGGCTGAAATTACATTTTGTTCTCAGCAAATTATGACAAGGAGAGTTTGGGTTTCTCTTTTACGAGAGCAGCCAGTAACTCAAGATCTTTTCTAGTAAGGAATGGATAATTTTAAGTGGTTGCATTATGTGATGTAGGAACAAGTGTTCCCTACAGATTTAACTTAATTTTTGTCAATGACTCAAACCCCTTTCTTTGTTAAATACTTGAAGATGCCCAGCAGAACCTGCTGTTCCTGGAATTAAAGTAATCAATGGATAATGTGGGCAAGAGGAAGGACACAAAACCCCATATAATCTTCTCATATTTTGGCCATTTCCCTCTGCACATCAATTTTATAGGAATGGAAAAGAGTTGATGTATCCTGCAGTACTGGGAGTAAAATGAATTTGTGCCTTCAGAAGATATTTCTAAGATAACCTATAGATTATATTCATGAAAGTGCACATATTTCCACATAGAAATTGAGCCAAATATAAATATTTATGAAATGAAAAAGGAGTCCGGCTTTCTTTTTTTTTTTGCTTCTACCTTAATATCATGTTAAAAAATAAGCAGTTCAGAAGGTATGAGAAATATTTACTTACTTATTAAACAGGGAAAGAATCTTGCTCTTATTCCAGAAACAGGAAACAAAATGTCACTGCAACAATTTTTTTTCCCATCTGTTTACTGCTCTAATGCTGTTTGATGGCTTAGCATTGGTTTACTGGATTACCTTTAAACAGGGCCAAACAGGCAGGATGGGTATTCAAATGGATGGCAAATCTATTCTGTGCAACAGTGATGTAACATAATCCAGGAGGATGATTTATTCCTCTGGAGTTCCAGTTCCCTCCATTGTGAGTTTGTGTTACGTACAACAGGCACAAGTCAGTCTAAGGACACTCCAATGGCACTGTGGGCAGGAAAAACAAGCTATGAATAATTCCCTGGGGGTTTTTTTCGTCCCTAAAACACATTCCTCCTGTGCTGCCTTCGCAGGAGCACGGCATCCCGACCGGCATGGGCTACGCGGTGGCTCCGCACCACTCCGGGGTCTATCCCGTGCACCTCCAGCTCTATGAGGCCTGGAAGAAGGTCTGGCACATCCGAGTGACCAGCACGGAAGAGTATCCACACCTGAAGCCTGCACGGTACAGACGGGGCTTCATCCACAATGGCATCATGGTACACTGCATTTCCATGTTCAGACACTTGTACTGCAGGGCCTCCCAACCGGGCTGGGCTTCAGCTTTCCCAGCAACCATTAAAATTCCCCGTGATCCAGGATTTGTAAGGACGCCAAAACGGTGTGTTTGTTACACAGCCAGTTTAGCAGAGGGGAAAAAAAACAGTCATACAAACTCAGGCAACTGCAAATGTGCTTGTGGTGCCATCAACTATCAACTCTGGGAAAGTCATTAAACTGCCTAAGACCTGTGCTTCCAGCTCTGCTTCATCTTTATGCATGAAAGGATTAGAAATCCATCACCTGGGAAGGTGGGCAGGTGTAAGTAATCTCCTCCTGCAAGGATGACACTTCTCCAAGGTCCCAGTGTCAGCTTTGCCTCAGAAATTCCCAGAGCCAGGGATTGGGATACCTGCCTGACTGCTCCAGACCCTGCATGTGTGTGAGGAGACAGAAGGCTCCTCACACACACTTCAAAGTGCACAGAGGGCAGAAAAGTGTATAAAATGATTTGGCCTGTCCCATATTCCAAGGGCAGGTCCCAGGATGGTTTCAAGTCCCAGTTGATCTGAATATTCCCTGTGCACATCAAGCCAAAATTGTGATCCCCTAAACAAGGCAGAAGGAATGTCCTAACCCCAAGTTCCTGCACAGAGTCCAATTCCTACTGGAACAGACTCAAAATCAGCTGTGTGTTTACACATATATCCAAACGCTCTGCTGAATGTGGGTTTAGTTTGTTGTTTTCACCGAGTAAAAACATCAAAATATTGAATTAAGGGAGACAAAAGTCCTTCCCCAGGTCAGTTACGTCTCTGCATGGATTAGGCAATCCCTGTAAGGCGCTGTTCTTTTGTTCTCAGGTGCTCCCTCGACAGACCTGTGGCCTTTTCACTCACACCATTTTTTACAAGGAATATCCTGGGGGTCCTCAGGAGCTGGACAAAAGTATCCGAGGAGGTGAACTGTTCCTCACCATTCTCCTGAATCCCGTAGGTACCTCCTTTTGCTATTTTTTTGGACCAACAGGGGGGAGGGAGGGAGGGAGGAAGGGAAGGAAATCGGTTTTCCTGGATCTTGTTTGGGAAATAAAAAGCAGGACCACTTGCTCAGGGGTAACAAGCAGTTTAAGAAGAAAGGAGAACAATGCCTTCTGCCTATTTTGAACTACAGCTGTCTGCAACAAGTTCCTGGAAAATGCATGAATTTCACCTTTATGGAGAACCTGAAACTGGGAAGAAACTTGTCTGAGACAGCAAGGGTAGAAAAACCTGTGATCTTATTCCTCTTTTCCTTTCTTCCACAAGCCTGGCTCCCCAGGCACTCCTGATACAGCTCGGTGGAAACCCCAGGGCTCAGGCCTCATATCATTCCTCCACCACCGGCTCTTAAAAACAGGTTTTGAGCAGCTAAAAACTCTGATGCCATTTAAGACAGCAGCCTAAAGGTGCAAGGAGCAAGGACAACAAAACAAAAAAGCCATATATCAGTTATTTTGTCCTCCCTTGGTCCTGCTCCACCCAAAGAAGCTGCGCTAGTCACAAGATAAATGTCCCTTGTCTTGCCAGGTGGCCTCATTTTCAGTGGGTTTAAATTGCAGCACTCATTGACTCCTCTGCAGAGCTAAAGAAACTTCAGGTGGAGCTGACTCTCAAATTCAGGTCACTTTTATTTAGACACCTAAATATAGATTTTTTTTTTGATTTTTTTTTTGGTATTATATAATTAGATGCTTGGGGGTGAAAATTTTGGCTGGGGAGCTAAGTTGGCATCCGAGCCAGATTCAGTGGGCTTAAAGAAATGGGACATTTCTATCAGGAATTTGTCTGTACCACCCACGTGACACCTAATTTGAGAATAAAATACATCCCTGCTCTTTCTCCTATCTCTCCATTCCTTGCAGTTCTCTCAGCCTGGTTTTCACTCCATGAGTGCTGCTTACAACAGCCCAAATTCCTCAGCCAATCTATGTCCCAATAACTTGGGAGCAGCACACACTGGAATGGCAGCAGGACATTTTCCCATCTTATATCCTGGAAGCTTTTCACACACCTCCCTTCATTAATAAGCTTCCTTGGTGTTTGGATATCAGCTTGGATAACCAGCACCAAATATATTCACTAGTCAGGGAGAATAAGAGTACACCTGATTGTAGTTCAGTTCAGGTCCACATTATTTACAGACTGGGCTTCCAGAAGTGAAAAGCCATCATTTACACCCCAGTAAATAGAATTATTACATGTCTCTCCCACAAACAGTTCAAGACAGACTTTCTCAGACTGTTTCAAACTTTAGGAAGAATCCCAGTGCCTTGATTAAAATCAGCACACCACCTCCTTTGGCTGAGAGGAAACATTTTTTTCAAGAGGGGTTTACAGGAACCCTGTCCCTTCCTCGGGCCGTAATTAGCAATTGCAGCAAATGTATCACAAACAAATATTAAGCTCAAATACCAAAAATGTTTGCACTTCCCTGCAGTTGGTTAAATTAGAAAGTGCCCAAGTGACACTGCATTGGAACAAAGACTTTGCACAGAGACTGTCAAGGGGATCTTCCGACGGGATTCTTTTTAAAAAATGGCTGCTACTGAGCACTCTGTGGCTCAGAGAGATATTTTCACTTTCTAATTTATGAATCCTGAAGATGAGTCACGTCTGGCAGAGATGATTTAGTAGCAGGCAGACCGACAGAAATCAAACCAACATCCCTTTGAGCTTTAATGAGGGTGACAGGAATCCCAGCCAGACCTTTCCAGGCTCCAGCTAAGGCAGGGAGTCTGCAGTTTGGGGGGGACTTATTCTTTGCATAAACACTTCAAAGTAAAGCTCATTAAAGGTAGTGGGAAAGTCTCAGTGAGCAGACTGGGCTTGAAATAAACCCAAATAGCGAAACTCTTCCAAAAGGTATCAATCCAGCCCCCCTCCGAAGGGTCTCCCTCATTTGGAGGCTTAGAACAATAACAAGCTTCAGTTGGATGCACAAATAAGAAATACAGGTGCAGTTTGGGGTAGAAGATGAGATATTATTGCCTTCTTGGGGTTTTCCTTCACAAACAATGGAACGTTCAGCTGAAATGTTTTTATCTATCTCCCTTGCCAGACCAAAGCTGGATGTTTAATCAGTGATAAGTTTTATCATCTCTGATGTTATTTACTATGTGGTCTGACAAACATCAAAACCCAGTTACTCACTACAGCTTAATTAGGACAGACCTCCCAAAAGTTGTAGCATCAGCACTTCCACATGAGCAGTGAAAACAGAGCAGCAAAACCACCACAATCAGTAGAAAGAAGGGAAGGGAAAATATGACATCTAAACAACTTCAGTCAGCCAAAGTGTAAAAACTGGTTTTGTGCCTAATCTAACTATAATTAAAATTTTTTTTTTATGGCATTACATTCATTTTCAGCTTTTTTTTTTTTAAATTCTACTTCTCATTATTTACTTAGCTTAGTTGTCCTTTAGAATGACTTTTTCTTCCCACAGAATATATCCAAAGCCCCCTTCCTCTCTGCTCACTTCAGCAGTTCTGTACCACGTTCCTTTTCTCGGCCTCCCCTTTCTGTTTCAATACATTCCCATCAACTTTCCATGCAATTCTGGTTTTGACACACTCCATAGAGAAAGACAAGCTAAGCAGCACTAAAATCAACCCTCTGGTAACATACAATTCCCAAACTGAAATACTTTCAGCAGCAAAAAGCAAAAAAAAATCTCCATCGGAGTTGAAGTTTTAAGGGGGATTTTCCACCTCCACATGTCAGGCTCAAAACTGAGTGGGTTCAGCCCATGTTCCCTGACTGTTGCCCTTCATTCAGTCTCCTGGGGAAAGCCCTGACATATTTAAAGGGTGCTTTTACAAATTGTTCCATTTATCACCTCTCCAGCAGCCACAGGGTCTCCCACTATCTGTCTGCTGGCTCGTCTCCTTTACTCCCCTGCTCCATAGGCCATAAACAACAGCCATAAACATTTAACAGCCAAGATAAGCTAATAAATACAGCCCTAAATATTATTGCCCCTACAAACAACAGCCAGAGAGTCATTTCTCCTAAAAAACCCACCTCTTTAATCCGGAGAGCTTTTTATTAAGCCAGCAAGTGACAGCATGAAAGGCACCTCTGTCAAACACGGTCTGTTTTTATTCCATCTCCCACTGTCTCCTTTCCATAATTCCACCATGACAATGTGCACAGGCCATTGCTGCATTTTATTTTTATATATATATATATATATATATATAAATCTCTCCTGCCTCACCACAGAGGATCTAAAGTCGGGCACACCCTGCACAACACTGTCCACAAAGCCAACAAAACACATCGAGAGCTCAGCCCATTCCTAAAGTTCATAAAAACAGGAAAGCAGCAGGAAGAGGGAAAAGTTAAACACTTCTTCAGACTCCTCTTCCCCCTTCAATCAAACCTCCCTAAGAAGCTTTAGCTGGAGGTGAAGTGTGGCAGATGAATTTCAGGAAGATTAGCTCCTTTTGCTGGAATTTGGCTGGCGAGAGCGAAACCGGGCTCGTGATTGAAAGGTAACTTTGAACTCCGCTCAGCAGAAGCTACAGGCAGCCCATAATAATGTACATTATTATTATTCCAACTCCCCTGGAAGTGGCATGGGATGCTTTTAATTTTGAAGGCCACTTAAATGCATTTACATTTTTAAACTCTCACCGTAACTAAAGGGTTATTGCTCGTTCCCAGCCCGTCGGAGCTGGGTTCTCCATGCCCCACATGGGCCATACTTGGAAGATTTTCTTCTTGTTTCCTGCTCTCCCTCATCACAGAAACAGATGAGAATCACACACGTTATTGCTTCAGCATATTAAAAGTAAATGCAGGGAGGGGTTAATTTATACCTTCCACAAGAGATTTGGGAGTGTTATTATGAAACATCTTGAGTGTTAATAATATTTTTCTTCTTATTTGCTTTGTTTCTCTGAGCAGAGCTGCAGAAAGAATAAAAAATAACCTTGGGCTTTGGAGGAAATGTGCTGCAATCCAAAAGTAATTCATAATGCAGCTCTACTAAGGGCCCTGTGAATTGAGCATCTCAGCATAATTTGGAGACAGGAAAAAAAAAAAAAAGGAAGCAACCTCCCCACTAAAAAAAGTCAATATTTCTTGAGCTGCAATTAGCAAGGTATTGCCTACAGGGACAGATGTGTCCCTCTCCAACCTGACAAGAGGGAAATGTTCAATCTACCAAATTAAAAGGGAGTTTTGTTAGCGAGTTCATCAGAATTTATCTTTGTGGTCACAAACACACCGAACCAACTCCAACCTTCCTCAGGCTTTTGACTCTTTCTTTTTTTCTCCCCCTTGTAAATCATTATTTTTCCCCCCTCATCCCACATGGCCACCCCAGCTGCACAGAGCTGGCAGAGGAAAAATATTATCCCGCGGAAACTCGAGCCTCCAGGAGCAGATTTAGAAACTAATTAGCTCGAAACTCGGAGCATGAAGAAAATATCTGAAGGATAACACATCCCCTCTTTCCTTCTTTCATGACATTTCCCTGCTTTGTGCAGGCTGATGCTCCACACCACACGTTTTTTAGCAGAATTACTCCCCAGCAAGTTGGGCGATGGCAGAAACAGCAACAAAAAACTGCATCCAGCAAGGGGGTTACTGGGCAAAGAGAGAGGGAGGGAATCTGTTACCTTCAAGCCCACACCACCCACGAATTTATTAAAGTGTCAGGAGCAAGCCTTTAAGGTAAAAACCAGCTGACTCAGAATTCCCTGATTATTGAAAATAAATCCTTAATAGAAGCAAATGGACAAGAGCGAAATCTCCTCGCTGTGTTCGCCAGTCAAAATTAATTGGGAAGTGGCTGATTGGAGAATATTATATCCTCTAGTGAACTGAAAATGCTGGGTTTTGGGTTTGTTTTTTTTTCCTCTGAAACCAAGAGTGGAGAATTAAATTAACTCTGAGGTTTGTTTGCTCAGGGTAGGCCACCAAAATGGATTAATTAATCATCATTTATGAACACTCCATAACACGGAGCCACCAGCTCTTCAGAAAACTGCTGGAATAGCAACATGACAGGAGAACAGTTATAAAAACAAGTGATAAATGTCCTGCATCTCCAATCTATATCAACCTGCCTGGCATTTCCTTGCAGTTCTAAAGTGAATATCCTGGTGCAAACTCTTCCTTAGCATTTATAAGAATGCCAAAAGGATGATCTGAGAGACTTTTCCTTCCTCTGCCTGTAGACTATGAAGGGCCATGTCAAGGATAACAGACACAATCCATCCCATCATCCCAAGCACAGTTAGAGCCAGACCTTGTTTGACCACATTAAAGAGAAATGTCTTATCCAAACTAAAAATCATTTTGACCTTTTTTTTTTTTGCCTGGATGTCCCCTTTCCTCTATAGCCCTGCTTCATGTTGGGTGTGACTTAAGCCAATTGTACCCAAAAACAGTTTAATCTGCTCTACTTCTTTAATTTGAACTTGGGTTTATTCTTGAGTCTGAACTGAATAGATTTATTTTTTTCTGAGGGAGTTTATAGTCTAAGGAAGTCTTTTCAATGAGAAAACATAGATGGCAAGAAAACAAATTCCTATATCATGAATTTCACATGCCCTCATAGTAAAAAAAAAGAAAGCCATTTTATTTAATTGCAGGCTTTTTTAAAAAAAATATATATAACTAATAGATGGAACTGATGGATTGGAACTTCTTAACTAGTTTCTTTCATCTTGGACCCTGCACATCCATGGTGTCAAAAATGTGTATAACCTGGGAAACAGCTGCTGTGTTGGAATGTGGTCATGATTTGGCCTTTATTTCAGAAGCAAAACTTGGATAAATATTAGAAAATAAAAATAAAAAAGCAAACCTAGCAGCTTTATTCTCACAGGGAAAGGAACAACGCACGGTATTTTTCTGTCAATAATAAAGAATTCATTTAAATTGTAGCAACTAAATAATGGAAAAGTAGAAAGCGTTCCCGGGTAAATGAGAAACGATTTTGCTCTTTGAATAGGGAATTTTAAAACAACATAGATGCTCTTTTGTATAGCTGTCCCAAGGCCACGTCCCACCACTGATGGACAGCAGCTTCCCCTCCCATCCCTGGGAACACTTGGGCTGGAAAACAGACCCAGTAATGAATATAGGCACGAGAAATAAAACATCATTCAACTGCTTTTTGTTTCCCCTTCAATCAAAGGCAAAAATGTTTCTTTCCAAACCCTGCCTTTGTTGCTTTCTTTAGAGATGTCATGTTTGGAAAATATTTGATTATCCCGTCAAGACAGTTCAAATGTAAAAAGATGTGCAGAGAGGAAATAGAGTAAAAGTTAAAAAAAAAAACCCAGGCGGTGATTTTCAGGCGTATAAATGATTTCGCTTCAGCGGCAGAAGGGTCATGAATATGAATAGCGCTGAGTTCCAGAGACGCGATTTGTCATTATTCAAATTAGTGCTTTGTCAACACAAAACTCTCCCTCTCCCCGGTTCCTCCGGGCGCTGCCGCACAAACAGCCGCGTTAAGGACCTGAGCGTCCCGGGATTCATCCCCGGGAACGGGGCTCTGGCTCACAAGGTACAAAGCCTGTAACCCACAACGGGAGGCTGCTCAGGCTGGGAAATATATGGAAAACTCCAAAGGGAAGGAGGCACACCCGGAGCTGCTCCGGGTTAGCAAGGGAACACTTGACAGTGGGGCATTCCTCAGCTGTGACATCCCATCACACATCCAGATGTACAACAGCAAGATCTCGTTAGGAAAGTTTGCTCTTGGAGCAGCCAGGCAGCATTTTCAGAGCACAACAGAAAAAGGTGGAACAGCAAAAGTCATTTTTCTGGGAAATATGCCCGCAGGAGAGGAGCTGAACAGGAAATGCGCTTCCATGGATTTCCCAGCATGTCTCTGTTGTGAGCTGTACCCCTGGTTTGTTTTGCATGCATTGATCCCTCCCTCCCTTGCAAATCTTACTGAAGAGGTGCAAAAGCAAGGGAAAATGTTCTTAAAGACAGTGAGCAACAAATTCCTCTTAGAGGAGCAGGATTCCCACATGAGCCCTATCTCTGGCTCCTGGGCTGTCCAGTAATGGGTCAGGGCCAAACGATGAGCAGGAGGAAAGGATCTAAAAGGGAACACTGATCCTATTTAATTGTGGAATGGCTGAGAGAATGAGGTGGAGCACATTTACACATAAGTTTTGTTGTTGATTTTTTCATGGCAAGTGCTTGATCGATAAGAAGAGTTTCAAGCTTCAACATCAAGAAATCAGCCAATGTTTTATTCCCCATGTGGGACTGCCATCCTTGAGACTGGGGGCCATTTCAGCTGGAAGCTGGAGCACTAACAGGGGTGGGTTAGTTTGAAAACCCCACTGAGTTCAACACTTCTTGCAAACTCCTCTTTAAAGCTCTGTCCCCACTCCAGGACCTACAGCAGTTGCCAGTTCTCCAGGGTGAACCTCCCAAAAAAACCAAACATATTTTCCAGTCTCAAAGTAGACTAACATCCTAGTGCCCTCCAAAGGCAGGTGGATAATCTTTGTCCAAAACTAAGTGCTTTTTGCTAAGACTATACTTAAAGTTTGGCAATTACAGGAGGAAACAAACCTCTACACTCTGCATTAATAGCTGTGCATCAAGTGTGAGCACAGAAGGCAGTTTCAGGGCACTCCAATATTGGTTTATAGTCCAATAAGTTTGAAACAAGCCCTTTGTTTTTCTCTGCTACCTAATCTACATTTCATTTTATATATAACACTAACATGCATATGCAAACATTACAGGTAGAGAATACACTATAGATGCATAATTTCTGGATAGAACTGACTTTAAAGAGCCCTGGAAACAAGAACCAGCGAGTGAAATAGTGTGGTGGTGCTGCCATTGTTTTTAAATTAATCTCATGTCATAGGTGTGACCAGTTCAGGTTTGTCAATCAGTCACTCACCAAATATTATGGTTTAGGAGCAGAGGAGCTGGTAAACAGCCCAGTGCAGAATGTGGTTTCTGTTGGGGTCTGTCAAGTGAAGGCTGTGTAAAATACTTTTCTTTCCCTCTGCCCACTCAGCCTAGTGGAAATAATATGATTTAGCAGCCAGAATGGCACATTAACTTCATAGGCGCTCTCAGAGATTTAGGACCTCTGTTCTCCTCTCACCTCTTTCTTGAGAACACAGCTACTGCAGACCACTGAGGGCACCTCTGAAAAGTCAGTGCAGAGCAGGCAGCAGAAAACAGGAGGGAAAAGCTCATTACAACAGTAAAAATCCGAATTTCCATGGTCTGAGGGCCACAGGTCTCCATTCAGATCCATGTAATCCCCAGCACCAGCCCCAGACTGTTGCATTTTCCATGGATTGATGCATGTGCATGGAAGCAGACTTTAGTGCCCATCCATGCTGTAAACATGAACAGTAAAAACCCCCCTGCTTTGTCTCAAGTGATTTGGAGGTAGATAGCAAAGAATTAGACGTGGTTTTATCCCATGAATAATGCATCAGATCTGGGGGTTTCTCACTTCAAAAAAGATCAACGGGGCAAAAGAAGTCAGGAGAGATGTCCAAGATCTTTTGACTCCATAAAAACCGATCAATTGGATCTTTTAAATGGGTTTGCAGCCCAGTGAAACTCCTGAAATAAGCTAATACCCATTTCCTACAAGAACCTTTAACACCGAAAGAAAGTCTCTTCCATTTTCAAGCACAAGGAGCACACAGATTTACTCACAGATCTTCATTTGCTGCAATAATATTAAATGTCATTGGCAGACCTGTGAGCACTCATCAAAAACCACTTCAGAGACAGGATTATATCCCCCATTAACATTTCCTACAAGTGTTTTCATCACTTGGTTTGCAGGAAGCACTTGTCACGTTTTGAGGGGCTGAACTCTAAACCAGGAAGGATAAGTTTGTGTTGGGTTTTTTGGGGGAGAAGAAGGTGATTCATTACCTTCCCTATAAGTTTCTGGGGTACTACATAGAAACACACACCAAGTTTAGGGTAATTTTTCATGTTCGCTCCGTGTCAAATACTTTTGGTCATAAAATGCACTGGCTCTGGAATCCACCAAGTCAAGCCAACAGCAAAAAGAACTTGCACAGTTGCCAACCTTGGCTCAACAGAGGCTCAGAACAGAATAAAAGTGAGGGATAAATTACTTTCAGTGGGATAGAGTGTGCACACTGCAAACCCACTGCAGAGGGGCCATGAGGGACACTCTCCTAAGCTCCATCTGTCTCCACCTTATAGAAGTACTAAAAGCCTTGTTAATAATTTAACAAACTAATGGACGTGTTTTTAAACCTTGTGGACTGTCATTTAGAGAAGCACCACGTTGGCAGAGCGAGATGGGGAGAGTGGGAAGCTTGTGGCTTTTTATCCCACAGGGATTATGAAAGTCAGGAGAGCACAGTGTGCTCTGGACAAGCTTGGGACCGCAAAAAAAAAAACAAAGGGAAAATTTCATCTCCAGGTGGATCAGTGGTAACAACCTTCCTGAGACACACCTGGGCATTTTGCAGACATTTTAGGCATGAAGGTCCCAAATTTTGAGACTCAGCACTTCCTACCAATTTGGCTGCTGGGAAGCTGAGACACGTGTTTCCAGAGCTCTAACTCAAGGACCAGGGTGCCAGGACAGCCCACCTGGTTTCCAGCCATAAACTACCCTCAGCAAGGACAGCACACACTTGGGCATCCCAAGGATTGCCTCAAACTACATCCAGCTCCCCCCAGGACATTAGAGAGGAAAAGAAACCACAACTCACTGACCTGGACGTGTCTCCTGCTGCAGCTTTCCAAATAGGAAGGGGCACGTGCTCCCCTGCAGTCTTTTCCCTTCTGCCTGCACATCACTTTATAAGCTCACACTTCCCATTCCTAATCATCCAAAGCAGGGCTCTCTCTGCAAATCAAACCATTTACCTGTGAATCAGCTGTCCTCAGACCCTTAAATACTCTTGGCTCATCCCCCCACCCCTGCCTGCAGCTGGAATCTGCAGATTCCACTGCCATTCCATCCTATCCCAGGCTGACGTGCTGAGAAAAACAGCCAAGTAACAGCACCCAGTTTATGGCACCTTCATAAACCTAAATAATGGCAGCCTACAGGTAAACCAGGCCCTGCAAGCCAGAGTTTAACCACCTCAGCCCTGAAATGAAGCTTTGGCTGCACATCCAAGGAGCAGAGGGGTCCCATATGGCACCACCTCACCTGCCCAGGGGCGAGGAACAGAGGAAGAAAGAGGAGGAGAAGAAGCGTGACCAGTTTAACTTTTCCACTCTCTTCTTTCGGGTTCGGGTGGGGGGGAGAGGGTCTGGCAAAGCTGCCAGGAGTCCCGTGACTGGAACCCCCCCCCTCTTGCCCCCCCAGATCAGCATCTTCATGACCCACCTGTCCAACTACGGCAACGACCGCCTGGGCCTCTACACCTTTGCCAACCTGGCCAGCTTCGTCAAGAGCTCCACCAACCTCAACCTGCAGACGCTGCCCCCGCTCCAGCTGGCCCACAAGTACTTCCAGCTCTTCCCAGAGCAGACAGACCCTCTCTGGCAGGTAATGCCACATCCTCTCCCTCCTCCAATCGCAATCCGCCTCTTGGAATGACAATTTCTTCAGGTAAAAAGGGGTCTTTCGTTCGCCGGGTTTTATTTTGCCTTCACAGGTAGTAGAAAGATAAGGGGATGAATAATATCCCACATTTCTATTTCATGCTGCCTTTTTGCATCCTCATGTCAATCAAAACCACTTTGACACCTCAGAAAGTAATGCCTTCAGAGGTTTCCTTTTTAACCTCAAATGGAAACTTGATTAAATCAATGTTTAAAAAAACTTGATTAAATCAATGTTTTAATCTTTGTTTTTTTCCCCTTCTTTTCCTTCTCTTTTCTCCTAATGACCAAAATTAATCCTCGGTCATGCAAAACCATTAGACACACGCTGCGGGGTTTTACTCCTCAGTGTAGCTAATGCTGTGCATTTAGATCCTGCAAAGATTGTTCATGCAAAAATGTAGGGTGGTGCGATGAACCCAAACCCCTTTCCTCCCTCAGAACCCGTGTGACGACAAACGGCACAGGGACATTTGGTCCAGAGACAAAACCTGCGACCACCTGCCCAAATTCCTGGTGATAGGACCCCAGAAAACAGGTAAGAAGCCATAAATTTGTAACCCAAGTTTTGTACCTGTGTGTTTGTGTCCTGTAAACAGAAGACAACTCCCTGCCATGGAGATGGTGCACTTCAGATCCCTCTGGAGTTCTGTAGTTACTCCTTCACTGCCAGCAGAAAGGGACAACTGTCTGTGCAGTAAAATTGCTTCGTTCACCATAAAAAAACCCCATTCCTGGGATTTTAAAGTGTACTTATTGCACACAGGATGGATAGCCCTGAGACAGGTAATTCATTCCTCAGAACAGACTCCCAGGAAAAACACACCGAGGACAAAAGTGCAGTTCTGGGAGCCCCAAGGGCGTCATCCCACAGTCAGAGCTTTTAGAAACTTTCTGGAATGAATAAAGTCAAAGGTGTTTTTTTCTCCTATTTCTAATGGCATCCCTTTTTGTTACCTTAGGAACAACAGCCCTTTATTTATTCCTTCTGATGCATCCTTCCATTATCAGTAACCTCCCCAGCCCAAAAACTTTTGAGGAAGTTCAGTTCTTCAACGGCAACAACTACCACAAGGGAATTGACTGGTAAGGAGAAGAACAAATTCATTATTAATACATGGAAAATGACAATGGAACAATTCCAGAAGCACGTATGACACCACCATAATTACTGGATGAATTTGTTATGCTTGGCATTATCAGACAGAGGGAGAGTCTAATTGGTTATGATGGGACATTTAATCAAGTCCTTAATTTTGTTTAGATACTGCAGGAACAATTTCCTGATTTTTCACACCAAGATTTTTCATCCAAGAGCCAGCTCAGGCATGATTTCTGCCTTCATGCTGAACAGCATCTCTGTATCTGCACTGAGTTACAGCCTTTTCCTTCAAAAGTGGCTTTTCATGAAGTAAGGTTTGATTCATCTCTCCATGAGAATCCATCCAATCAATCCTAAACGGAATTCAAAGCCAAAATTCAAATCTCGCATTCCCAAAGCGTCCAAAAGCAAAGATTTGTCAGCTCCAAAATGAAGTACTTCAGCAATGTTAAAATTAAATGGTTGACATTTTGAAGCTTTTCCCATTTTTTTTATCCTGCAGCTAAAACTGAACTCACTCCAGACTGGTGAAAGATATCCCTTTGACACCGGACTTATTAGCAAAAATCCCATCCATCAAAGGAAGGACCTAATTACCTGACTTCGGGGTGGCTTTAGCTATTACCAGCACCACCTAAAAGCCAAGATGCATTCCCTTTATTCCAGCCTGGAGTCAGCTGAGAAATTCAATTTTGCTTCTGCAGGATTCTGTCTGAAAATCTACCCTTTCACCTGCCACAAAATGGGAAGCGCAGGGACACGGCCCTTCTGTGCTGCTGCTGATTCTAACAAGCCTCTTCCCCTCCCAGGTACATGGGTTTCTTCCCCACTCCTTCCAACGTGACCACCGACCTCCTCTTCGAGAAAAGTGCCAACTATTTCCACTCTGAGGAAGCTCCCAGGAGAGCTGCTTCCCTCATCCCCAAGGCCAAGATCATCACCATCCTCATCGACCCGTCCGACCGGGCGTATTCCTGGTACCAGGTACGGGGAGGTGGGTGGAGGGGGATGACGGCCCAGCATTGGTGGGGATTCGTGTCCTTGAGCAAGGAGAGGGATTTCTTGCCAAGCCTCTGCAGCCCATGGAAGCAGGAGGGTGCCGAGTGCCAGCTCTGGCAGTTGGCACCTGTGACACCGGTGTCACAAACGATGAAACTGCCCGGCACAGAGCTGCCACCAGCAGTGAACAAACAGCTTCATCTCCATCACACCTGACAGAGCCCAGAGGGAAAGCTGGGCTCCTCACCCAGGGAGCTACACAGGGAAAAGGAGAGTGTCCCAGCTCTTGCTGCTGAGGATCTCATCCCTCCCTGCTGTGAGCTCAGCAATAGGTGGCTGTGTACACATGTACACAGCACCTTCCAAAGTTTCCAAGGAGTTCAAAAGAGCTGTGTCTGGAGAGGTTGGCTTCTTCTCCCTTTGGAAACAAAAGTAAGCCCTTTGTTCTCCTGTGTAATCTCTAGGATGCTCCTTCTTGCCTTTTACTGAGCCCACACCTTTCCCTAACTAAATCTGTGCTTTTTAAAAGAGCTCCTTTTAGAGACATGTTTGAGCCTCCATGTGAAATACGCTGTAGGCCTACAGATACAGGAAAGACTAAAAGCAATGTCAGAACAGACACAAATTAATAATGTTGCCTGAATATACCAAATATAAAACAAGCCTGCTCAGAATAGTTATCAGTAATCCTGCTTGGCATTCCAGCAGTCAGTGGGTATATAAGCATGAAATACACCATTTCCTGTGGTTAGAAAGTCCTGCAAGGAACAAAACACGACCTGGGGCTGCAGTTTGCACCCTTTTAATATCTCATTTGCAGCCTTTTACTCTCTCATTTGCAGCCTTTTACTCTCTCATTTGCACCCTTTTACTCTCTCATTTGCACCTTTACAACTGCCAGTGCAAAGCAGCAAAGGAATCGTGCCTGCTTGGGCAGGATTTGACTCCTCGGCTCCCAGGGGAACCCCTGACTGAATGGGGGTTCTGCTGCCTTGAAGCCCCCCACTCCTACCTGGCACAAGCGGCACTGAGGGGCAGCCGACGGCTGCCAGCACAGCTCTTGGAAGATTTAAGGCTTAACCTTCAGCATCCTTGTGACGCGTTCCCAAATATCTCCCGGCAGCACCAGCGCTCCCACGAGGACCCCGCCGCCCTGAAATTCAACTTTTACGAAGTGATCACATCTGGCCCCCGGGCCCCCTCGGAGATCAGGGCTCTCCAGAAGAGGTGCCTGACCCCGGGCTGGTACGCTGTGCACATCGAGAGGTGGCTGTCCCACTACCCTGCCTCCCAGGTAACACCCTTGGGGTTCCCTTCCGGCACCAGCCAAGCTTCCCAAGGCTGCTGGCTCCCAAGAAACAGCTTTGGTCAATTCATTTGGAAAACGCCAGGGCTTTCCCCAAACAGAAATTTCACCCTGCTTCCCACTCGCTCCCTTTCATTAAAAAAAAAATCTTTGATCCTGGTATGGAATTGGCTTTTCTTGGGGTTCCAGCAGAAATTCCTTCTTTTGCCTCATCTCCCTTCAGGTATTTTATTGTGCTGTCCTTTGTAATCTTTCCTGTGAAAAATTTGCCTAAACACAGAGACCTAAAGAAAATGGCTAAAATAATAACACCAATAAAATAACCTAAGGCAAACATATTTTAGTACCACAAAATGCATACATGGGCACTCTTTATCCACGGACATGGTCATATGTCAGTCCATATGTCTGCCTACTACACCCTCTTATTAAACATTCAGGGGCACGGTGACACATTTCTTGTCAAACCACTTGTGTTTCACAGTTATGGTGATTAATTTTACAAGACACACGACAAAATGCTCTCTTTCCTGATCAGGTGCACACACAGAGTGCGCTCCCAGTGCCTGCTAATGGGCACTCAGTAATGTGCATTCATCCCGCCTGGGCACTCAAAATCTTAATAATTCATAATAAGCCCTCACAATAAATATAAACCAAGCCTGCCCAGAATAGTTATCAGCGTTACTGCTTGGTATTCCAGCAGTCTGTGGGTATATTGTCTTACTGTTTGCTTATGGAGGTCAATGCACCTTTACATCGCAGCAATCTTTAATTAAAAACCAAAAAACCCAGCCCACTGCCAACAATTTTGCAAGCCTTTCTGGTTGATAGGCTGGTGGGAAGTTTGAAATAAACTGCCACAATATCACTTTTGAACATGTAATTATCTTGTTCTGAGCATTTAATTCTACAATACATATATACGACCTTTTGTTGTTTTTCATATTCCGTGCCAGATCTTCCACGGACACAGCCTCAACAATATTTTACATTCTTTCCTTATCTCTTTCTTTCAGAATTCTCTGAGACTTGGGCTTGGCTTGGGAGATTTAACCCTTGCATTTGAACAAGGGGCACACACACAGAGTTACAAAGGTGCCCACTTACAAAAATTCAACCCAATAAAGTAAAAAGCATACCTAAAGAGAAGTCCATCCACATGAATGTTATTAGCACTGTCCAAAGTCACCTGCTAACTTAAACTCAGGTTGTCACAGGAGGGAAACAATGCCATAATTTTGTGATGTGTTTCTAAAAAAGTGCCCCATTTACCCCTGCAGTTGCTCATTATTGATGGACAGCAGCTGAGGAGTGACCCGGCCACTGTGATGGACGAAGTGCAGAAGTTCCTTGGAGTCTCTCCTCATTATAATTACTCAGAAGCTCTAACGTGAGTCTACTCCCTTTTTACCTGCCCCACGGGAGCAGGGGGTACATCCCCTCCCACTCAGATCCCTGGATCATGAGTTACAAACAACCAACACATTATGACAATGATAATTTTGCAAAGCTTAGGGTTTTCCTACATCAGCCTGCAGGAGCTGAAGCCCACGGAGTGTCAGCTGTGGAAAGTTTCAGCTTACGTGTTTCTATCCCATTCAGACAGGAGCCCAATGGCAGAGGTTGGCTTAGAAGCTCTCATTCCCTGATCCCATTTTCACGAGTGGCTGAGACTCCTGCAGGGGTGGGAGTGTGCTGAATTTCCCTCTCCCCTCTTAGTCCAGCAGAAAATTGTAAGAAGCTTTAGCACGGAGTCTCACCACAGCCTGGGACATCCATGGGCTGGGGAGCCTGGCATGGCAGTGGAGGCCTCTCCAAGTCACTGTGTGAGCAGAGAGCACGAGCCTGCACGTGGGGTGGGGAGCAGAAAAGCCTCCACTTGCCTTCCCTGCAGGCAGGTAGGAGGAACATGGTGGGAAAAGCAGACCTTTGGACTTTCCAGCCGCCCCACACTGCTCCTCTCCACTCACAATAACTGCTCAATGCTATTTATGTCACAGGTACAGAGACAGAGTTCAGCGCTGAAGAGAGTTGCTCTGCCAAAACCTTTCTCCAGAGGGAAAAAATTTGGATTTCAGAATGTAATTTTTTAAGTCACTGGCTTCCGAAGTGGATGAAAGAGAGGAGGAGTTTGAGTTCAGAGCCGAGCTACTGATGTTTGAACAACTGCTGCTGCACATCTGCAGTGCCTTCTGCTAGGTTTTTAAAATACACACCCACAGACATAGATCTTCCTTTCTGGAACTAAATTAAAGTCAGTGGAGTCACACAGCAGGAAAAAATTTGGCCTCTCCTGCTGGTTTGGACAGGAAAAAATGGATTGTAAACAGATCTATAAAATTATGCACTCACTGTTTGGAGGCATCAAGAATGCAAATGTGCCGCGGAAGCACGCACGGGTTTGGGATGGAAGAGAAAAATGCGTTAAACCCTGGAGTCGCTTTATGGCAGGACTTGTCAAAGTGAAAAAGATTGCATAGGATTGTTCCTAGTCATTACTGCCTAACAAGTGCACACCACACATCTTTAAAGTTGTCAGGAAGCAGCCCGAGGACCCAGCCCTGCAACACCAGTGAGCAACAAGTCCATCACCCTGAGTAATGAGGGGAAAGTCTCAGAGGAGGGTGAGACCAACCCAGGCAGAGGGGAGGTGCTACCAGAGCCCTGGAAGGAGAGCAGGGGGCACACAGAGGCAGGGCTGCAGGAAAATACAGGATTAGGGGAGTGTGCTTAAGGAAATCTCTCTTGGAGTGCTGCTACGTTTTGTCAGGCTAAGAGGAAGCTCCTGGCGGCAGCCTTGCTCACCTCTGCACCCGCCCATCCCCAAATCCTGCCTCTCCCACAGGCTTACTCTGCAGGAAGAGAAGGTAACCAGGCCTGGGAAGGTTTCTGCTGACTGCCTTAAAAAGCTCCCTTGTAACCTTAGCCTCGGGGCTATCACTATTTTTAAATAAATACTTCCACTGTGCCCAATTATGTTTACAGAAGACCCGAGAGCTTTGTGAGACCTGAACACGGCGGATTGAATTCAGCCTGAGCTGTCTTGCCCTCTTTTCCCCTGCCCAAATTTGCACATCCTCTTCGTGACGTTCAATATGCTTCTTCTGGGGCAGAAATACGGTTTGGGGCATAGCTTTGCAGTTTTCCTTCTACCCAGCACACTGTATTGCTGCTGCTCTTGGGAAATTAGTGCAAGGCAGCAAAGCACTTCACCAGCAACGAGCAGATGGGAAAGGCCACAGCAGAAGTGAATCTGTCATCAATATACCCATTTAATCAATGATTTATTTGTTTTTAATTGATACAGCTACCGAGACAATTTAGGAAACAAAGGTCAGGCCTGCAGTAATAGGCTAGGAAAGAAAAAACCATGAAGAAGGTTCACCCTTCTCCTGAAATTAGTTCAGTTCTGCACAGCAGCAAATTGTGGGTGCGCCCGTGTGGCACAGACAGAGCCAGGGCAAGAAGGTGCTCTGTAACTAATTACCTCCGTGTGCCAGCCAATTACACTTCATGCTTTTCAAACATCTGCTGAATAGCAGGAATGCAGAGCATTCCAGTGTTTTATGCAATGCTGCAAGTCCCACAGCAATGAATTCCAAACTTAACGCCACGTGCTGCTCATTCCTTAGTGGGTGCTTTAGAGCCTTAATCTAAAATTCCTCTATCTCTGGATTTCAGACATCACAATCAAATGGTGCATTTCAGATAAGGCTGCTGAGACAGTGTTTATGCTCAATGCCATCTTTGGAATGAAAATGGTATTTGGATCTAGTGATAGGGAACAGCAACTTCCCAGGTGAGGTTGAACACCCAACCAGTAATTCATTCAGGAGACCTGTAGATCAACCCTTCAAACTTGTACCCTGTATGCTGACAAGCAGAATAAAAAACTACTCAGTGTAGGTAAATCACAGTGTGAAAAAACTCCCTGCCTTGAGCCACTTCCAAGGCAAATTTGCAGGAAAAAAATGAATCCCCAGAGTTTTCACAAGAGAGCAAAGCTGTTTCCCACTCTGTCCTCGGAATTTCACTCATCTAGAGAGAAGTGTGCAGCGATATTTGTGGGCTAACACTGATGTCTTAGTAGCTGAGAGATTCTTCTGTGGTGAGGTCTTCTCAAATATATAATCCTCTATAGGTTTGACCCTCAGAAAGGCTTCTGGTGCCAGTTACTGGAAGGAGGGAAAACAAAGTGCCTGGGAAAAAGCAAAGGTCGGAAATACCCACCAATGGACCAAGAGGTAAGGGCTTCCCAGAGATTTACAACTTTCAATACAGAGTCTGTGTTTGCCTCCCAAAATAGAGACACACTGATTTATTTTTATTTTATTTATTTGTTATATTTCCACTGGCTTGATACTTTAAAAGATCAGGAGCAGGAGATGAGCTGCCCCCTGTAAGAGCCCCTCTCTGGGAGCAGTGCAGGGATGCAGGAGCAGGTGCTGAAATCTTTCCTTCTTTAACCCTTGCTGTGTTGTTTTTTTTTCCCCACCCTCCTCCAGTCTCGAGCGTTTCTGTCGAGCTACTACAGAGACCACAACGTGGAGCTGTCCAAGCTGCTGCACAGGCTGGGGCAGCCCCTGCCCTCCTGGCTGCGACAGGAGCTGCAGAAGGTCAGGTAGCACCCAGGGGCACCCCGAGAGCAGGACCATTCCCTTCACCGCCAAACCCCCGCTTCTCCGACTCACTCGTGATCGTCAGTGCCGGACCTCATGGACAACGCTCTTCCTAGCAAAAAATAAAACAACAATCCACCAGAGAATGATTTAAAAAAAAAAAAATAGCCCCCCGGACCCGACAGCCGTTCATATGCACGTGCTGACAGTTCGCAGCATCGACCCCTTTCGTCGGCTTCCAGGAAATAACACGGAGCTACGTGGCATTCCCCCTTTATCCAGGCCGGGATTCGTGCATAGCCCAGTTCCTCTCTCCACCAGGAAGTACCAGAAACTGTGTGTAGGACCAATTGCAGTCTGTCAGGACACGAGCAAAGGATGGGAACATCTCTCTCTGGACCCTGAGGTTGGTCATCCGCTGGGCTTTTCCCACATTTGTTTTCCAGTCCTTTTAAACTCCAAGCAGGCCATGCCAGCAGTGCCCTGCCAATAACCCAATACCAGCCATTTTACCTCTGTCTGGGGAGCAATGCTTATGCTCTGAAGCCTTCAGGGATGGGGTGAGTCGTTTAAGGTCCTGGTCTGTAAGCTATCACAGAAAAATAACTTTAATGGCCCTTTTTAAGGGTTTGAACCCAAACTACAGTCTGTTGAAGCAAAACTCTTTCCGTGGGCTGTTATGGAGTTGAGAGGACAAACACAGCCAGTATACAGCACATATACATGTATGATGTATATATTTTAATGCCTTGGTATCTACCTACTGTGCATCTAGATCAGACACAGCTTTATCTGCTTTTTGTGCCCATAGAGAAATGACAGGCTGGTTTACCAAAACCATTATATGAACTGTGCTTGGGTCTCAGACCTGTAGGGCCAAGGTCAGCGAGGCTGGGCAGAGACTCACTGGGAAGTTTAAGCTGAGAGAGCAAAGACCCTTTAGGCATTTTAGCCTTGTAACACTTTTCCTCGGGAAAGCAAAACCTGGCAACACTTTGCTGTACATTCTTTATGCAGCTCAAAATGCAGCGGGTTTTCATTTTCAAACTTCTCTGTCTTTCTTAGGCACAAATAATTTCAGGTGCTGCAGAGGCCTTATGAGTTCCTCTCCTCGTGGATTTGATCCTTACCTCCCAGCTTAGGAGGCAGAACTGTTCTTATATTTTGACCAGGAGGACTCTACAAAATGAACCAGGGCAAAATAAATGTCAAACAAAAGGAACTTTATGTGGGATTTTTGGGCAGAGGAGTAATTTACATACTTTGTATGTACCACACAAATCCATGCTCCCTTATCTTTTAGCACTGATAATGCCAAAGATCACCTAGTGTGATGAGAGCTTTGGGTAAGGAAGGCTTGCTCAGTGAAGATCTAAATCAACCATTTGGTAGAATTTTAGCTGTTAAATTGCATTAGAATTGGCTCATCATTAATTAAAAGAGGACTTCCTAACTCCTTGATTAAAAGCTAAATAAACATGACATTGGTTTCAGGAGTTTTTCAAGGAAATGAGACCAATACCATAAAATCTAAAAAAATTAGTTCTCACTCTTAGCTTTTCATTTGGAAAGGAAAGAAGCCTGTCTCTCCCAACCCTCAGCTCTGTGATAGCATCACGTCCTTAAAACACACCAGATATTTTTATACCCCACTGTTACTTTTTCCAGTTTGAATGGGCATCACATTTCCGAAAGATCTCGTGTCCCATTGAAAACTGACATTTGAATTGACTTCATTATGTGTCATAAAGATGAAATAACAGCAGTTCAAAGTTTCATTCCTTCCACTTGTAATGGGACCCATCAACATGGAATGTCTCTGGACCTGCCTAGGATAGAGGAGCCTTTGTGAACTACCTGTAAATGATCTCCATTTCTTTCATGCCTTTCATATCCCTGACCACTAATTGTCGGGATTCTTAAAGACCAGCAACACAAACCCAATAAAAAATGAAACATTTATTCATGGCAAGGGGGTTGTAGCTGGGAAAGACAGTGCTGGTCCTTCTTTCCTGTTTATAAGGCACAGGATTCACATCCTTCATGTGGTGTAGGCTGCAAATCCACAAGAGTTTTACACACTGAGGGCTGCAGCTGCGGTTTGCTCCCATTCCACTAGAAATACGGATTTCAGGAGCTTTGCCACACTGAGGATCTGACCCTACAGGCCAGACACAGACATCAGGGCCCGTGGCAGCATATTTGGTGATTAAAGCAGGACTTCAGCGCTTGGAAAACCCAACTCCCATAACTGAGGTTGTCTTTGAGCGTGGAGCAATGAGAACGGAATCCAGACCCTCCTAAATCATGCACTGACCTCCCAAGGTCTAAAATAAAGTTGTGGGATTAACTGCTCGTGGATGTTTTCTAATAAAACAAATTTCCTCTCTGATAGGGGATCAGGCTGCTGAGTGCCCCCCCCGACAGGTGGAATTATAAACTCTGGGGGGAGGGAAATGTGGTGCAGTGAAAGCACTGGTGGGTCCAGATAATGAGGCAGCAGGACAGTGCCCTGAATACAAAAGCAGGAGCTGAGTGTTTTCTCCTCTTCCCTCTCCTCCTTTCCCTTCCCATTCCTGTTAAAGTTTGAGCCAGTGAAATGGGGGAACATTCACCCCCTGAATGGTCAGCCAAGAATAAATTGGGTGCCGGGTGTTCATTTCCCCTCAGCTGGGCCACCCTAGAGGGAGACATCAAGTCCAAACCAGCCACTTAGTTTCCACCAGTAGGGAATTCTGTTTATAATGAGTTAAAATCGATGTTTATGAAGGGTGTGTGAGCATGTGACAGCTGTGTGAAACGGGTCCAACACAGATACATAACTCAGCAGTGGCCAAGTGTCCAATTCTATTGTACTTAAGTAAATTCCATTTTGCTTTTTCTTTTACGTATGTTCATGGGACAGGAATTTCCACCAGACAACATCTCTCACATCATCTTTATTGTCTCTTTTTGTCCTTCCAGTTCATCCTTTTAGCGTGACTGCAAAGGTGTGGACCTGCCTATGGATTCGACTCCTCCATCCCTCTCCTTTCCAGAAAAGCTACCAAAAACATAAGGATTTGCAAACAACACAGATTCTGAAGTGTTCAGTGCTCCAGTGACTGGATAACTTTTTATAAGACTTATGATCATTTCTGTAGTATTTCAAAACAAGAGACATCTTGTTGACAGAGCTGAAGGAAACACTTCACTGTCGTGCCCAAGCTCTTTTTTTAAAAAATTTTTCTTTCCCCTCCTACGTGACAACATCAAATCCAGTTGAACGAGTACTTGGTGTTGAAGCAAAGGGAATCAAAACAAATTTTGATCCCTCAAAGTATTTTTGTTGGGGGGGTGGTGGGAGGGGAGGTCAAAGGCTGCATTTGTTGGAATGGTTTTAAATAGTTGATGTGCACACACCTGATTACTGGTTCTTCTCACTGCCGCAGAATAAACACTTCTGATGGTGTATTACAGAGCGCTTTCCTTCTTTCCTTAAATCCCCTTTCCCGTTTTCTGAGCCAAAATCTGCTCTTCCATAACCTCTGCCACGTATTTCGAGTGCTCTGTCTCAGCTTCTCCCGCCTCAGCATCTCCTCGAGGCAACACAGCAACGTGGGATTTATGCCAGCACGGGGAGTGCCACTGAACTCCTCTTCCTCCTCCTCCTCCTCCTCCTCCACCTCCTTCTTCTCCTTCTCCTTCTCCAGGCAAGTCTGACACTCCAATATTTGTTACGCTGCACAACGTGCATTTCTGGGCCTGCCTTCCCAAAGTTCTGCCTCCCTGCACCCAGTGTGGGGACACACAGGCAGCCCCATGCAAGCTCTTGCTCTAATTAATAATAATTAATAATCGTTTCCCCCCTGCTCTGTTCGAGGAACTTTAAAGGGCTCTGATTTCAGCTGATGCAAATCGCCCAAACCCCGCACTCAGAATTACCCCTCCTCCAAAAATCTCATAATGCTTCTACATTTTATTATAAAATATTCATTTGTTTTACAGATCTATGTCAGGGTGAGGTTAAATCATCTCAGAGTCGAGGATTCTTAGTACAAACCTTACAGAATAGCAAATTACGCTGCTCTAGATCTTTTATCATCACACAAATTACAAGTGACACTACAGTTATCTGAACACCAGTTTTGGCTTTTTTTTTTTCCCCCAGATCTGCTTGGTGCTTGCAGACAAGGGAGACACGGTAAGTGAAATATTCAAAGTATTTTAGGACTTTAAATCTGTTTGTAAAAAAAAAAAAAAGATAAAAACTACTTGTTGGTCCTTAGCAACTAAAAATTAACCAGCTTTCTATCATGTCTTTTAAAAGCCCTCACAGACATTCACATCCCTGCTCCTTTGGACCCCAGGTGCCTTTATAGAGCTAAATGAAGTGATTACTGGGAAAAAAAATAAAAGAATAAAAAGAAAACAGCCAGGTTGTTCTCCTGTCACTCACAGATCCCTTGGCCACCTCTTGTATTTCCTTCATATTCCCTGGGTGGCAAAGGAAACCATGTGGAAATTGCAGCTGAACCTGAAAGGTTTTTGCCTGAACCAGAAACCTTTCCAGGCTCAGCTGAGTTTCCTGCCTGAGTCTTATTTAGTGAAACGACAGCAGAGTTCTGCCAAAAATTTACTATTTCTATAAAATTCATTAAGGTTGGTATTTTCCCCTCCTAGAACCAGATTATTCCCTCCCAGAACCTGGAAACCTTGAAAGCACTAAATAAACTTCTGAGCTGATCTGTTTGTGAAAAGGGCTTTTTCCGTGTGCAGTTTGCAAGAGGAGAGGAGAGAACCACTTAGTCAGGCATGTAAATATCCAAATTCCAGTTAGAAACTGATTTATGGAGTTGCAGAAATGAATTCTGCATATAATTTATACTCCTCTTTCCGCTCATGAAGAATTAAAGACTTCCCAGAGAAAGCAGATCGGTGTTTGCATTTCGGTCAGCTGCAGCTGCTGGGTGGGGAGAAAAACATTCCAAATATCCAAATAAACGCCACTTTGGGTTTACAAAGCTGTTTGTCCTGCTGCAGCCAACTCTAACCAAACACAGGCCAGCTTTATAGCACTCCTATATTTCTTTGGGAATGGGAATGGGACACGTTAATACACAAATCCGCTCCCATCGCAGAAGGTCAGCTTGGTTGATGAGCTGGGAGCTGGAATCACCCCGGGCTTTTTGTCAGAGGTTATTTTCAGCCAGGGGAAGGTCAGCAGTGGGTGGAGTGGGATTCCTCCATCTAAGCTGCAATTCCATAAAATGCTGGGGGGGGTTGAAAAACGCGGTTTGTAATTTGGGAGATAATTGCCTGCCATTCAATTGACTTTGTACTCGCTGCTTCTCTAACTCGGCCGTCTTGCAGAACTTATCTGCAACACGCATTCCCTGTTGGGTAATTTAACTTCCCCTCATAGTAGATCCAAGACAGAGCTGGATATACAAGGGGATGAGTTTTCACAGAGCTTGCTCTGAGGCAGATATTTATTTGCAGAGTTTTCCTCTAATTTTTTTTCCCGTGTGTGTGTTTCCCTGTGTTTGCTTTGGCCGGGGAATCATCTCCGTATTAATCTGCACGCCCTCCAAAGGCACACAATTCCCATTAGCATCAGTGACAATTAAATATGCTCGGGGAAGGAGAGGATGAACCCACCAACAGAAAATGTTATTTAATGACATTGTAGCCGCAGCACATCTTCCTGCAGAGCTTTGTGTAATCACACCGAGCAAGCAAAGAAAAATTGTTCTGCAACATGGAGCGTTTAAAATTTCATAAAGCAATCTGATTTAAAAAGAAGATTAAAAAAAAAGGCAAAAATCACCTTTCAGGTACCTTTTCATTTTCTGTTTTAGATATTCTTGTTTTCTCCCTTCCCACAAGGCCATCTTCCTTGCCTGCTTCCCCTCCATTTTTTCCTGCTTACCCACCCTCCTTGGGGCTACTTCTATTAATTTACCTGTAAATCTCAATCCCAACTGAATTTCTTCCTTGACTAACTTCTGCTCCCAGTTTTCCCAGAGAGGAAAAACGCAAATCTCCCTAGTGAGCATCATCTTTCATTTCCTAGACCACACAGGCTTTAATTACTTTTAAATATCCTAGTCAATTAAGACACATTCTAGGAGTGTGTTGAGGATCTCTTTGATGTCACCAGCTCTCCTGCATTATTCCCACACTTTTTCCCACTGTTCCCACCGCCCAGAACCCATTTGTAAAGCAAGGCAGAGCAGGATGGCACCACGTGTAAATCTGCCCTCATTAAGTTGGGAGCTGCAGTTCAATTATAAATTGTCATCTTAAGCAGGAGGAACATTTTTATGGATTCCTGGTTCACCCTCTGCAGACTTCAGCTATTTCCAGTGGCTGCCACACAGAGCACACTCCAATTTGTCAGCTGCCTGGAAGAGGAGAGAGCTGAGCCCGGGGACCTAATTCCCTTCAATCTTCTTAAAAGATATGATCCGATACCTGAGGATAAAAGCTTAGGAACGTACAGGGAGGCAATCCAAAGCAGCCAGGACAATCGGAGCGGACAGGCAGCTCGGCACAACACTAAAACCCATTTTTCCAAAGGTCAGACATACACACCCAGGAAGCCCCTTCTTTTCTTTCCCTCCACATTAGAAAACGTGGCAGAAGCAGCCACGTTTCGGGGCTTCCCTGGGTGGTTGTAGGAAGGTTTTGTGTCGGTGCTTTCACACCCACCACGTTGTCGTGGTCTTTCTAAAGCCCATTCCATGACAAGCAATTTCTTTTTTTTCTCCCATCCCGTGTGGGACAAGCTGAGAGACAAAATTTTGACGGGGGTGTTTTATACTGGTGGACATCTCGCAGCAGCCTTTTGGCTCTGCTGTGGAAAACATCTGTACAAGGGAGAATTTTTACGGCCTGCTCAGCAGCTGAAGGTTTTAGTGCAGATCCTAAATCACTGTTTCTGTAGTGCTACAGATTTTTTTTTCCCCCAAATAGCTCTATATTTTCATAAACCCCAAGTGCTCTCGCTTAAGGCTTGGCACATTCACGTAGCAGAGCCAACCACGAGGTGAATTGTGCAGGGTGAGTCTATGAACGAGCTCAGAACAGAAACCTGAAGGTGATTTTTGAAATTAGAATGCTCATTTATAGGGAAATCCTTAAAAGAAGGACGCTTTTTCCACGTCTTCCACAAAACATTGTTCGACAAAGTATTGGGTGCTAAAGTAGAAATGTCCTTTGCAGACCCGTGGACCTGTTTAATCCTGGCACATTAAACACGTTTTTATTTGACACATTAAAGAAGAACAATTCTGGACACTTAACAGTGACCCAAGGAAGGCATTATAAAATTTGGTAATGTGCAGTAAAACTACTTTCCCAGGTGCCCGACCTTAAGTACATCCATTTTCTGGTTTCCTTCCAACATTAAGTTTTGCACTCTTGTACCTTCAATTACAGAGCTTAGCACCCACTTGAAATTACTCTTTTGCCCACAGATAATTCCATTACATTTTGGCTGCCTTCTCCATTGGCCACCTGTTGATTAATTGTCTTAGGAATTTATTCCTTCATACCTCCCATCCTTCTATGTAATAAAAGGGTATAGCAAAACACAGCAATAAATAGGGAATGACTAACACATCCTGAAGGGTAAAGCCCTTCTTGGAGACAGGATTTTGTCTATGGTAAAGGAAGTCTGGAGTCCTAGCAAACCATCTCAGGAAAACCAAGCCCCCTAGATGATTTTTAAGGTCCCTTCCAACCCAAGCCAGTCCATGATCCTATGAACTGCCATGGAAAAGCCAGTTGACAGACCTGTGGCATTTCCCAAATTAAAAAACATGTTCCAGTCCACCCTCACAGGGAACAGGTTTCGTGAATTTTGCCAGAGGGTTAAGCTTGAGTCTAATTTAAGAGGCGACTGCAATGTATTATTTTAGGGAACGAGAGGAGCAGAGAATTGGCGGCAGTGTGAAGTGCAAGGCCTCAACAAAGGGAATTCAGTGGTGGATGGATTGGATATCCTACCTGGAGAGGCACTTTCACAGGGACTGGATCAGAGGAGCAACTACCACCTTTAAATACTCTGTGTTACCGAATGTCTTAGGAGTGTTGGAGGAGGCAGCTGCTTTCAGACACGAGCCAAACCGCTGGAAGCCAAACCGGCCCAGCAGAGCTTCACCAGGAATTCCCATTGCTGTGGGAGCCCCTGGGCTCCGTGGACAGGGTCACCCCTGGAGGTCCTGCCCCCTGCGACAGCAGAGGGGTTTCTTTGATTGCAGAACTTCCCAGGAAAGCCAAAGCCCTGCTCCTTGCAGCGTGGAGCCCACGCTGCGTGTGCCTTGCCGTAATTAGCTCGAGGAATCACACCATCGCTCTCCAGCTTCCCAAAATAATCAAAAGCCGTGGGAATCCAAATCTGATTTCAAAAACGCTTCTCTGAAGCTGGAATCATTCAGGGTTTAAAAGAGTAATCCTATTATGGTGGCAGAGTTTAAAAGCTTTCCCTTATCCGCCGGAGCAGAGATGACAGCCAGCGGAACGACCAGATACCCACAGCGGTTAGACTGGGCTGGGAATGCTTAGGAGGAACCTCTGGAAAACTTGGGAGGAGCCCCTGGAAAACCCAGCCATGTGGCTGTGGGTACAGCCAGGGCACAGGAGGACCGTGTCCAGATCTGCACTTCTAGCACTGTAGGAAACAGAAAATAGGGATCAAAGGAGAAAGTAGGAATCAAAGGAAAAAGCTGCACTAATCTCAAAAATCCCAAATCACCGCTTCAGGAATAAGGAGCATAATGCCCTAAAATCCTTTGGCTGATCCCAAGAAGCCAGGATGACTCAAGGGTCTTGAGTCATAGACCACGCAGGAAAATACACTCCATTGAATGGAGCTGAACGGAGCAAAGCTGAAATAAGGCGATTAGGGCTGGAAATAACTGCAGGTACTCACAACATTTGAAGGAGTTTCCTCAACTGCAGCAGCTGAAAGTTCCCAGAAAAGTTAAATATGAATAGCACAGACCTCCAAATCAGATACTGTGCCTCAAAGCAGCTGCCAACTCAAAATGTAATCACAGATACGGTGCCAGAAGTATATTTTCTTTGCTTTGTCTCCTCGCAGCATCTTGTGTTGGTGGGTAAAAAAATCAAACTCATCACTAAGGATAAAATCAGACAATCAGGGAATCATCAAGGTTGGAAAAGATCTTTAAGATCATCAAGTCCAAATGCTACTATTAAAAGAGAAAGGGGAGGTGGGGAAAGCTTTGGCAAGACATTAACTGCAGTTTAGCCAAATTTAGCTAGAAACCAGCACAGCATTCAACCTTTCCTTTCCTTCCATCTCTAAATATCTTGCAAATGTTTAACAGCAGATTCACAAAGTAACCTTTCGCTTTTTTGGGCTTGTGATGGGTATTTCTTTACTCAAGGGAAGAATGGGGAGTGGGATAAATATATGTACATAGCTGCTGAGTTTGGGAGGTTAAAAATAAGATTCCTCGAGATGCAAAGTTCCCCCACGTGTCAGCCTTTGTTTCCCCAGCCCAGCAGCAAAGGAGGCACTTTTAATTAAGTGCAAGGCACGTATGGAAAACTGAGCCCGAGAAACAGGGAGAGATAGGATTATTATAATCCAATGAGACACAATGAAATGCAGGAATCAAAGGCTCTTAGTGGCACAGAACTTGTTAGAGCCTTGAAGTGGGTATTTGCACTTTATTCTGACATGCTGCAGCTTCTTCAAACAGACAAAGCTTTTTCAGAAGGAATGAAAGGATGACAGAGACGTTCAGGAATCACTTGGAAAAAAGGCAAAATAAGCAAAACCAGCACAAACCAACATGACAGCACAAGAGTGTTCCTCAGAAAAACCCAACCAAACAAAGCCCAGAACAGCCTGGCAGCACTGTTGATGACATTATTTTGAGATCTTTGCTCCCAGTTGTGTCTCAATAAGAACCTTTCAAAGGATCACAAGGAAAGCAGCAAGCCTTTGCCTCCTGCAAAGATGATTCCAGGGCTTGCCTGGGAAACAGGGAAGTTGGGGCATAAATAGGCAACTTGCAGATCCATTTTGTGCCCGAGCTCCAACTTTTAGTTTCGGGGGTTGGTTTTTGCTGGTTTGAGGGTTTTCAGGGGGCAGAATGGTCTTAAATCAGGTATTTGTCTCCTCTGTGACTTCCTGTGAAGCCCCACCTGAGGATTTCCAGCTGCTGCTCCGAGTGGTCTCACACGGGGCCGGGGTGGGGGGTGATTTAACCCAGGGCTGCCTGTGCCCGTGGGGAGAGAGGGATGCGAGGACAGCAATCAGCAGTAATTCCTCAGGGCTCTGCCACTAAATCTGTCACCCAGCAGAGCTGGCACTGACCCGCCTGCCCAGCCAGCAGCAGCAGCAGCAGCAGCAGCGAGCCGTGCGCGGCACGGAACGCCGCTTTGATGGACTGTCTCTCCCGCCGCCTTCCCGAGATTGGGCGGCGTAATTTACACCCCTCTCGCTGTTGTTGGGAGCAGCCAGAGCCTTGTCCTGGCGTGATTAGACTGTGATGAATTGGATGTCTGCTCCCGGAGTCCGGGTGTGCGGGTGGGGGCGGTTGCCAAGTGCCAGGGACACGGCACGGAGCAGGGGGGGGCTGTGCTGACTCATCCTGCCTCACCTGCAGTGGGAAAAAGCGGCCACCCTTTTTTTTATTTTGCCCTTAGAGCATGAAAAATGAAAAGGTGGGGGGATCAAAATGAACTCCTCCCCTTCACCCAGGTTCCCAAATCCCTCCTAATCCTTCGCTGTTTCCAGCATATGCATGGAAAAGCCAGAATGGGGTCCCTTCACTGGGAATTAGCAGAGCACGCAGTGATGGGCAGGTTTGGAAACTCAGAGACAGCACCAACAGAGCCCCAATTCACAACCTGTGGAAAGGGAGAAACGTTTTTTATCCCCTAGCAGACAGTTCTTTTACTGATGCCTCTCCAGTCCCACACCACCCTCCCAGCAGGAATTCACATCCCTGCATGAATGGGGTGTCCAGGAGGTGCAGTGGCTGGGCCTCATCTCCTCTCTGGCCTGATTTACTGCTGGCATTGCTGCAGAGCCACGATCTCAACTCCTTTCTGACAGGCAAAGCCCCAGCCAAGAGGGATGGCCTCTTTTCCACAGAGCACCTGGAACCCGGCCTCTCCATTAGGGGATGCATGGACCAGCCCCCCTGCACACCCCGGGCAGCACAGGGAAGTGAAAAGAATAAAGTCAAGCTTTTTTTACTTCTCCCAAGCAGTTATTTAAAACAAAAACAAACAAACAAAAGCTCAATGTAACAAAATGCCCGAGGAAACATGAACAAAACAACCAAACTGTGACCTCCCCATGCCTATGCATGGTTTTCATCCTCCACCCTGTGCACTGGAAAGGCAGGAAAAGGATCCAGGCCACGCTCTGGATCGCTCAAGGCAACTCAAACTGGTAACTCTTCAGCACCACCAACCCCATCCCCAAAGTTAACTATAATAACTACACTTAAGATACAGAGCTGGAATATTCCACTTGTGTCATTCGTGTCCTTCACTTCTCCCAGAGCCTCCCCGAAACATGAGAGGCGCCTGCTGATGGAAACAATTCCAGCTCCTGCAGCGGAATTCAGGAGACAAACCCGGGACGAGTGTCCTTGAGGGGTGGCCTTCCTGCTCTCCTAATTCCCAAAAATGCTGAGCACACCCGGAGCCGCTGCATTTTGAGTGGGAAAAGTTGTGCCAAAGCCAGGTCTCTAGTGCCTGCAGGAACGAGGTTAGATCCCGGCGCTCCGGAAGCCTGCGGAACGCGGCTCCCACTTTCCATACCAATGAAAAGTAATTCAATTCACTTTTTCAATAATTCAGTGCTAAGCCAAATACTGATTGGATTAATAAAAGAATGTCAGGAGTTGTCTTTTCAGGGTTGGGGGTTGCTTGTTTCCCCCTCTGCTGGCATTCTCTCCCTTTTAGCTGTCATCCTTGTTTTCTCTCCTCCCAAGACGGGGAAAGAGGACAAAAGGTCAAAAAAGAAATATATTAGATTTGCCCACTCAAAAAAAAGAAAAAAAGACCCAACATCCCCATGCTCTACCCAATATCCCCATGCTCTTGCCACCTTTTTTTATTATCTTCTCAGAAGACAGAAATAGAGAAGGAAAAGAGGGCACATTTCTTTCCTTCTAACAGGTTCGGAGATGGAGGGATAATACACAAAAATTTATCCTCGTCCCTTTCTGGGTAATCAATACACCTGAAGAAGTGTTTCCTATTGATCTCCGAGCCCCTGCATCCTTGTGCTGGCGTCAACACCATATACAAGGATCCTGGGTGGTGTATAAACAGCAAATAAAAGGCAGTCTGTCTGCTGTGATATATTGATTAACTGGCTATAAAACCATTGTGGAAGAGTTATCCGTGGGTGCCTGTCTTTTATTGCTGTCAAAGGCACGCTGCCTGGGCTGGAGGCACCTTTGATACTTCCAGAGATCTGGTGTTTCGGGAAGACAGAGCCCTGGGAATAACTGCTATGGCTCATTCTGCCTGACTGAGCCATCCAACGGGTTTTTCCTTCGTAAGCTTTGTTTGGAGCGTGAGATATGATCTGTCTCCCGTGGGGGGGAAATCTCAGCAGGATTGGGCTGGAGCACTTGGCTGAGCTGGGATTGTGGATGGGCACAGGGTGACAGTCCAGTGGATCCAGAGGATCCCCCTACTCCACTGCATCCCCATTAAATAAACCCGGAGACAGTCCCGTGGCTGCACGGACACAGGGGTGTGGGCAAGGAAGGCACTACCCGTGAATTCAGGGATTTCCAGCTCCCCTCCCTCCTCTGGGCTGGCCAGAGCCCCTTCCCTTAGAAATGAGAAACCAGCAGGAATTCCCCCAAGACCATCAGTAAAAAAGAGGGCAACAAATGCCCTCAGGAGAGGACTTTTCCTCCCCTCCCCTCTCCTGGGCTTCTCTCTCAGTAAGGCCAGTTCAGCTTTCCAGCAAGGTGTTCATCTTCTGATGCAAGAAGGGCTGTAACTTTTCTGTCTCCCCCTTTCAGAGCTTAAATACTCTCAGCATTTACTCTTCTCTCCTGACTGAATTTATTCAGGTTCAAATGAATTTCCTTCCTTTTTTCTTTTAATTTTTTTTTTTAATGAACCGAGTATTTTATTCCTATTTTGAGTAAGATAAGCAGTAAGTAAAGCAGAAAAGCAGAGCTAAAAAGCCCCATACACCTTCTCCCCTCCCTAACACAGCCAGGCAATCCAGGGTAAGAAGCCCCACAGTGCCACCTTGCTCATTTATTTCGCAGCAGCCAAAGGCAATGGAGAGCTGGACCATTTCCCTCTCCATAATATGTAAAAACACTTAAAAAACCTAAAACAACCAACCAAACCCCACCCCACTCCCCCCAAAAAGGCACTCCTCCCTTTTCTCCAGGTGTCCAGGGAAAACAGTTGATTTTTGTCCGTTTTCTTACACCCTTTTCCATAACATCACCCCTTCCACCTTTCCTCTCTCTCTCTCCCTCCCAGATAAAAATTGATGGGTTTTCTCCAACCTTTCCCTCGCCGCAATTTCTAAACTGGAAATTTCCCAGCCAAGCCCCACACCGGGGACGAGCTCACAACATCTGTTAATCATTGATATCCCACTTTATACATATGTTAATGGCAAGTTCCATCATGAGGTTAATAGCAGCAATCTGTTCCTGCCCGGAGACCGTGTGGATGTGCCCGGTAAAAATCAACTTGAAGGGCACAAAAGATGTGCCCAAATGTTTCCTACTGAAAGATTGTTCTCTTAGTAGGAAGGTCAGTTCTCCAGGGCGGTGCTGGAGAAGACACAGATCTCTTTAATGCCCTTTAAAAAAAAAAAATCCCCACAAACTGGAAGGCCATAAAATCTTGAGACTTGCTTAACAAAAGGCTATTCCTGGGTGATACAGCATTAAGCTGGTGAACTTTAAGATAGTTAAGGAATCTTAAAATACATCCTGAGGACTACAAATGTCTCTATTTACTCCTTATCTGCCCACGAATGAAAGCAGGAAAGCTTGGGGGAAAAAAAAATCTGGAAGGAATCTGGAGAATTATTGTGGATATGAGCTGCAATCCAAAGAATCTTGAGTAGTGTCCCATCCCTGAAAGTGCCCAAGGCCGGGTTGGACGGGGCTTGGAGCAACCTGGGATAGTGGAAGGTGTCCCTGCCCGTGGCAGGGGGTGGGATGAGATGGGTTTTAAGGTTTCTTCCAACCCAGACCATTCTGGGATTCTGTGATGATACACAGCACTGCCTCTCCTCTCCCCACACACCTCCCAGTGCCAAGGACAGCGAGGGACAGGAGCACTCCTGGATCCAGGCACGTGGCTCAGATGGGATCAGCTGATTCATAAAAGCAGAATTAAGAATAAATTTAGAAGAACAAAAAAAAAAGTCGCTGCCAAATTTCTGCTCTGAGAACATGAGGAGACGAATAAATGGTCACTGAATGCTTCGGGCATAAATAAAAGTTAAATCCAAGCTGTTCTGATCTGCTGACTCACAACAGACTCCGTGTGGGAGCCTTGATCCCTGGCCTGTCACCGCTGGAAGAACAGGAGACCGACAGACCCTCTTCCCTGGCAAGAAAAGGGACGGAACAAGGTCACTCCGGGGCTTCTCCTGGGAGCTCCAGCAGCAGTTCAGGAAGTCACTGAGCTGGGAAATCTGCTGGTGTTGAGATCATTGCTGGGAGCAGAACAGTGAGGAGCCCGATGGCTCCTCCCGCCGGCACATCCCAGCGTGCCGCACTCGGCTCCTTCCCCGACCCGGCTCCATCAATTTTGCGGGAGCTGCTTTGCACTTTTAACGAGTCGAAATCGGAATCAGGCCCCATTTTAGGGCTCAGCATTTTCCTACACGGGTACCAAACCCTTGTTTTGGACACGCAGAGCCCGAGACTCACTTCAGACACCTCACAGGGTGCACGGCCCCGGAAAATCCCCCCCCCTCGGAGTTTATCACCTCTAAAAGCTTAGAATTAAACACTTGAATACAGATATTTCTTTTCTAATCCTTAAGCTCAGAGCTGTCACAAAGCCTATGACATCCCAACGCCTGGAATACTTACAAGCTGCCAAAGAGAGGACGTGGCTTTATTTTTTTTTATGGATTAATCATGTGCTGCCAGGTAGGAGGCTTTGCTCTTGTAGGGCCACCTGCTCCTCTCATTATAAAACGTCTTGTACCGAGTCAGAACACGTGATAAACAATCCAGAGACTCCATACAGGTACAGAGGGAGTGTTTACTCAGCCGGTGTCAGGGTGGGGTGATCCTTGTTCTGCTCTCCTCATTCACCCCCTGACAGGCAGTGATTGGCAGTTTATCAGTACGAGCATTTTAATCTGACACCTTCCTCAGTGATTCCCAAATTGTCAGATTTGGACATGGACAGGACAGGCAGCCCTGTCCATGCTGCCTGCCTAAGTTTGCTGTATCCCAGCAAGGTGGGAGGAAAACAAGGCTCCCTGAAATCCTGTTCACACCCAAGAATATCCATGAAATATCCATAGGATTTTTTATTGGGATGTTGCACTGCCCTTAGACGTCAGCAGTAAGGTGAGATTGGACAGGGCCGTGACTGCTCCTGCCTCGCCCTGCCAAGAGGTTTTGCCCAAATCCTCATAAATCCCGGGGGCTTTGAGCAGGGCTGGTGGAACAGACCGAGGCTCTGAGTCATCCCTACGGAGCTGCCGTCATCCCAAGCCCCTGCCCGCCTCAGCTCCTGGCTCCTGCAGGCTGAGCATCCACAGAATGTGCCACTAAATCACCTCTTCTGTCCTCCAGCAGCGTCAGCCAAAACCAAAACGAGCATTTGCAACACTCCTGCTCTTCCTATGCTGGCCCAGTGAGAACTTCCTGGGGTTTGTTTGCTCTCTGATCCAGCAGAAATTTAAGAGGGGCTCTGGAAACAAAGTCACCTTTGTGGCACCTGTCAGCAGAGTTTTATTACTGTTCGGATCCCGATGGCTGTCGAGATAAAAGGAGGAGTTCTTTCAAATCACACAATGGGTGTAATTCAATAAGTGATCAACAGACTCCACACGAGCAAAGAACTCGGACTGTTCCTTCTTTTCCCTTTCCTCTGCTCGTCTCACATCCCTCACGATTCCCACTATTGATTCCTGCCTGTGCCCACAGAGCGAACACGAGGAGCCGGGGAGAGCCACGTCTCCCTCATCCCCCACTGTGCCCAGGGCTCTGATTGTCTTCAGGCCACGAGATTCCATCGGATCTTCCTCTCCTCCGCACTTCACCGGGAGAAAAGTTTTCCACGGGAACGTTTTCCCTGCAGGGTTTTCAACCTGAGCAGTTTGACTCTGGTCTGGCGGTGGAATATCCCTGACCATAAAACTGGGGCAGGTTTAATGCCTGCCTGAATCGTGAGCCCTTCTGGAAAATAAAGATGATTTTCTGGGGGGGGGGATTAAAAAAAAAAATTGGGGGTTGCACATTTATTTTCCCTCTAATTAATTATCTCTCTTCCTTTATGTATGTCTTTGTAATAATAAAAACATGTCACAAACTGGTTTTTTAGCATCATCCGAGACCTTCCGCCCTCAGAAACAAAAGAATAAACCCCATTTTAGACTCCTTATTAAGAGGAAACGATGTGCTGACAGCTTAGCTGAATTATAAGAGCAGTAGGATGAAGACAAGCACGGAGAGATTTACAGCTGGAACAGAACCATCCGTGCAGCCCTGGGGCTCCTGTTTTCCACCCTGATCCAAACACCATCTGCCTTTGCCAGCGCTTGGGAGAACGACTTTGCATCATCGGCTGCGTTCGTCGGCATCCTGCCATCTCATAAAACACGCCTTAAAAAGAGGGGTTGGAATTTCTAACCAAGCTTCCTTGGTTTGGGGGGGGGGTTCATAACACTGATTTGTGTTATCCAGAGCTCCTTTTGGCCCCAGATTCTCCATCAAGGAAAGCACCACCTACGTTCCACGGTAAGGCTTCAGCAGGGAAAAGCGACAAAGGTCCGAATGTGACCGGGTTGTCATCCAGCCCATCCATGGCTAAAACAAAGAGCCAAACTCCTGAGGAGGGGCAGAGGTAACTTGTGACAGGCAGCAGCCGACCACCACCACCTGCAGGTAACAGTGGAGCCCCTCACATCCAGGCAGGAATGCTGCTGGATGTGCCAGAGTGGTTAGAGACGGATCAGTTGTCCCCTGGACAAAACCAGTTCCCTCGGCCTTGGGGAGGGCCAGCTCTGGTGGGAGCTGATGCCAGTCACAGATTCCTGGAACAGCTTGGGTTGGAGGAGATCTTAAAAACCACCTAGTCCGACCACCTGCCACGGGCAGGGACACCTTCCACTATCCCAGGTTGCTCCAAGCCCCGTCCAACCTGGCCTTGGGCACTTCCAGGGATGTGGCAGCCACGGCTTCTCCGGGCAACCTGTGCCAGGGCCTCACCACCCTCACAGGGAGGAGTGAAGTGATGCATCCCGGGATACAGGTGGACCTCTGGCTTTCCTCCTCTTCCTCCCCTGCAGGCCCAGGCACCCCCCAGCCCCCTCTCCCGCTCTCCCACAGCTCTGCTGACTCTGACAGATCCTAATTGCCTCCCCTCGGGCCCGCAGATGATCATCGCTCAGCGTCATTTGCAGCGAGGCCAATCCTTAAATTATTTTGGGAGCTACAATACTTTGTTCTGTAAATGTTTACCCTCCAAACATCGGATGTGTCAGCTCCCAGCATATTGCGGGAGCAATCTGCATACGAATGGAAGGGAAATGGAGCCGCTCCCCGCTCGACACAGATGCACACGGAGCTGCCAAAGCCTTGGATCCAGACACTTGGAAGGCATTATGTCGCTCCCCTGATTTATCTCGTGTTGTTCCAGCCGCAGCAAATAAAGCCTTAAATAATTTCCTAATTTTTGATGTCCGGCTTTTATGAATACCAAGGGACGTTTTGTGGGGAACGCTTCCCGCTCGGCTCCTAATTTGATGGAGGTTATTTGAAACACGTGGAGTACTTTTTTTCCTCCCTTTACAGATAAAACAGCCCCTCCAGGAGGACGTGGAAGTGAACAGCAAGCGAAAGGGAGACAAACTGGAAAACTTCACTCACAGGGCAAAGATATGATTTTTGCATGCTGCGATATTTTTGCCTGTGGAATGATGAGTCCTGCAGCATGAGGAATATTCCTTGTTCGAATCCCTCCATTAACCTCAGTCTTGAATCTCTTTCTGGGGAGAAGCACACTGTCCTTTGCCTCCTCTGCTGTTGTTTTCCACCCTGTTAGGATGATTCACGGGAAGGGACGGACTGGAACTAAACTGCCCATGCTCTGAAGGGACACACCTCCTTTGGAACAAGGGAAATAACAGCTGGATCCCAAATACTGCCTTTTGCAGCCACGTGGAAGAGATACTGGTTGTTGTTTTGAAGGAGAATAATATTTGAAACGAGGTAATCACAGAACCACAGAATAGTTTGGGTGGGAAGGGACCTTAAAGACCATCCAGTTCCACCTCCCTGCCGGAGGGGGGACACCTTCCACCAGCCCAGGTTGCTCCAAGCCCCATCCAGCCTGGCCTTGGACACTTCCAGGGATGCCACAGCAAGTGAGCTGCCTGTTAAGGACCATAGGGAATCCTGTGCTTCCTTTCTTTTCACTTTTCTTCCCCCTATTAGGGCACTACACCCACATAGATGGTCGCTCCCCAAAAACCCCAAAGAAATCATATCAAAGCATTTTCCACGGAGCAATGAAATAAACAAATGGTTTCATTCCCTAATTCCCACAAATCCCTCGATGCCAAGGGGATTTGTTTCCCTAAGCAGGTCTATTGTCTATTGATGGACAGGGCTGCTGGCCACCACCTCAGCTCCCACTGCTCCTCCCTGCCTCTGCCATCTCCCAGACAGAGCTCCAAAGATGGACAAAGCAAAGTAATGGAACCTCAAACCTCGTATTTACAGGGAGGATTCAAATACTGTATATTGTGATTTATTCTAAAGGTGCTTCAGACAATGAATGAAACAGGCTGTTCATTCTTTTCACCAGCAAAGTTACACAATTTGGTCAAAACGTGGTTTCAAGCATGTTTTCTGCAGCACAACCCCAAGCCTACCGAGTATTACACTTCTTTGGGGTTGAATTCAAAATGCAAAGATTGGTTCTGATTTAATCTTCATGGCACACAGGAAAAGAGAAAAAAGAATAACCCGTGTTAAGCCCTTATGACCCACAGATTTGAGTAAGTCCTTAAAATATTTAGTGAGCAATGGAGGAACATTTTCACAGAAATTTTTCCATCTGGGCAAAAAGGGCCGTCGTTCGTGTGCCGGTGCGCCGGCCGATCGGGGGCTAAAATTGCATACGGTCGAGGATTCCTTCCAGACCGAAGGCGCCAGGACCGAAAGTCCCGGCTCCGCGCGTAGAGCCGATCGCGGCGCACAAATAGCAGGCGAGAACCGGAGGATCAGGCCCCTCCTTCTAGGCAGAAAGGGCCGTCGTTCGTGTACCGGTGCGCCGGCTGGCCAGGGGCTAAAATTGCATACGGTCGAGGATTCCTTCAAGACCGAAGGCGCCAGGACCGGGAGTCCCGGCAGTGCGCCTAGAGCCGATCACGACGCACAAATAGCAGGCGAGAGCCGGAGGGTCAGGCCCCTCCTTCTGGGTAAAAAGGGCCGTCATTCGTGGGCTGGTGCGCCGCTCGGCCAGGGGCTAAAATTGCATACGGTCGAGGATTCCTTCCAGACCGAAGGCGCCAGGACC
>NW_020897739.1:878128-881486 GCF_003984885.1 Neopelma chrysocephalum | reverse complement strand
AGCAGGGCTCGTCTGCCAAACGCACATCCGAGGGCTGGGAACCGGCCACGGGCACTGCGGTGGGCACGGAGAAAGGGCTGCCCGCGGCTTCTCAGCCGGGGGCTGCTCTGGACGGGCACCCTGAGATGCCTCACCCTGGACACGCCCCAGCGCCAGCCCAGAAGGAGCCAAAGAATCCCGCTGGCACTCGGCAATGTCGGCACGGCGGGGCTGCGGAGCAGCACGGGCACCATTCCCAGGGCCGACCTCCCGGAGCTCCCCCGCGCCCCGGGAGCAGAGCAGCCCCCGCCGGGCCGTTCCTCAGGGCAGCTGCCGTGCTCTCTCTCGTCCTTTGCAGCGCAGGAGCTGGACCAGCTGAAGAGCCTGTTGCGGCTCTGCCCGGGCCGCCGGAGGGGCTGAGGAAGGGCCGCCGAATTGGTGGTTCCCAGGACAAGCCGCGGGCTGGAGCTGAGCTCCACCCGCCGCCTGTCCAAGGAGCTGCAGGTAATGGAAAGCCGGCTTGTGACCCTCAACTCTTAAGGGCTTCAGAGCCGGTCGGCTCCTTCTCTGAGCTCATTGCAAAGAAATGCCACTGTTCCCGTTCCTGCCGGGCCCGTGTGGCTGCCTGCCTGAAAGTTCCTTTGTTTTTCTCTGCCTTGCTTTCCCCTCCTGCCCCGCTGCTCGGTGCATTTCTTCAGCTGAGGAACAAAGTGAAGCGGGAGCAGAATGCCGGGCTGCAGCACCAGAGGCAGCGTTGGAAGGAGCGCAGCTCGGAGGCGGCGGTGCTGGAGAAGCGTGTCAGGGAGCTGCCAGAGCGCCTGGGGAGGAGAAAGGCAGCTCTGCCGCAGGAGGAGAATGTACCGGTGAGTGCGGGAGATGTCCCAACAACACCATCGATTTTGTTGCCTGGACAAGGCTGAAGTAAAAACTTGCTTGTGGGAAAGGGGGGCTGTTCAGATGCTGGACCTGTTGTCTCGATCCATGCGTAGTGGAAGGCTTGTGGCATTAAAGTCCATTTCACAGGGCATCGGTGTTAACCTGCTTACTCTTTACAGACAAGAAACTTTTCTCTGCTGTCGTGGGTTGTTTTTTAATAAGGGGTTTTTTTTGTTGTTGTTGTTTTTTTGTTTGTTTGGTTGGTTTTTGTTTTTTTTTTTGCTATTTCTACCTCAGGTTTGTAATTCTTAAAGGTCTTTCAAAAAAGCCTCTTTAACACTGGGGTGTCATTTGCTGCTTGTTTTCTCCTTTGTGACTTCTGTTTCAAGCTCTGATGGACGGATCCTGCAGCATAAAATTCTTGACATTTTTGTCTTTTTTTTTCCCCCAAGGTTTCTTCAGGTGGGAATTGCCCACAGCCAGTGGCTTCTGCTCCAAGAGGAGTAGCAGCAGTAGGTCCTTCTATCCAGTCCTCTGCTACACCACGTATGGCTTCCAGACCTGAACTTGGGGTGAAAGCAGCAGTCCCGGGTGGGACGTGAGCCTTGCCGGGCAGCTGAGGGTCTGCTAAAATCACAAACTCTGCCAGCCCTGCGCTGCAATTGCCGGCCCCCCCCGCCCCCAAATCCATACAAATGAAGATTCCTCCCAGGGAAAAGGTGCCACCACAGAAAGCTCTTGCTGCCCACGGAGTGCCCAGGCTGGCCAACCACAACTGCACCAGAAACCATGAAGGTAAGGGCTTTCTTTCCAGGGAAAAGGGGCTGTTGATCATTTGCAGGAATCCTAGAGCTGAAATAGGCAGTCCGTCTCTAAAAAAATCAATATGGATGAGGATTCCTCCCAGACAAAAGGCGCTACCACAGAAAGCTTTTGCTGCCCATGGAGTGCCCAGGCTGGCTCACCAAATACACAAAAAACCACAACACTAAGTGCTTTCTTTCCTGTGGAAAAGGGGTGTTGTTCATTTTCAGGAATCCTGTGCTGAAGTCGGCACTCCAACTCCCAAAATTGAACATGGGCGAAGATTCCTCCCATAAAAAAGGTGCCAGCGCAGAAAGCTCTTGCTGTTCGTGGAGTGCCAAGACTAGCAAACCAACTGCACCTGAAACCCAAAGGTTACAGGCTTTCTTTTGGGGGGGAAAGAGCTGTTGTTCTCTTTTTTCAGCTCTGCGCTGAAAGTGCCAGTCCGACTCCCAAGTTTGAATTCGAATGAAGTATCCTCTGAGACAAAAGGTGTCAGAACAGAAAACTCTTGCTGTCCACGGAGTGCCCAGGCTTGCCCACAAACTGCACCTAAAACCCAAAGGTTAGTGGCTTCTTTAGTGCAGAAAATGGCTGTTGTCCTGTTTTTTCAGCCCTGCGATGACGTTGCCACACTGAATTACAAAATTGAACACAGAGGAAGATTACTCCCAGACAAAAGGTGCACAGGAGAGAAAGTTCTTGCTGCCTATGGAAAACCTAGGCTGGCCCACCAACTGCACAAGGAACCATGAAGGTAAGGGCTTTCTTCCCAGGGCAAAAGGGCTGTTGTTCACTTGCACGAATCCTAGAGCAGAAACAGGCAGTCCAGCTCCAAAACTAGAATATGGACGAAGGTTCCTCCAAGAAAAAAAGTGCTAGGACAGAAAGTTGTTACTGCCAATGGAATGCCTAGGCTGCCCCACCAACTGCACCCGAAAGCCAAAACTTACAAGCTTTCTTTGCTGGGGATAAGGGCTGTGGTTTGCTTCTATCAACCCTCTGCTGCAACTACCAGCCTGACGCCCAAAGTTGCATAAGGACAAAGACTGATACCAGAGCAAAGCACAGAAAGCTCTTGCTGCCCACGGAGTGCCCAGGCTGCCCCACCAACTGCACCTGAAAGCCAAAGCTGCCAGGCTTTCTGTCCTGGGGCCAAGGGGTGCTGGACCCTTGGATCAGCCCTGCGCTACAATTGCCGGCCCCCCCCACCCCAAAACCCATACAAATGAGGATTCCTCCCAGGGAAAAGGTGCCGCCACAGAAAGTTGACCGGCTGGCGCGGGGCCGACCGTGGGCCAAAATCGGATACGGTCGAGGATTCCTCCAAGATCGGAGGCGCCAAAGCCGGGAGCCCCAGCTGCGCGTGCAGAGCTGAGCGAGGCGCACAAATGGCAAGGGAAAAACCGGAGGATCAGGCCCCTCCTTCTGGGCAAAAAGGGCCGTCGTCCGTGGTCCAGCGCACCGGGCGGTCCACGGCTGGCCGAGGGCCAAAATCTGATATGGACGAGGATTCCTCCAAGACCGGAGGTGCCGGGACCGGGAGCCCCGGCTACGGTCGTAGAGCGGAGAGCGGCGCACAAAGGGCAGGAGGGAGATGGAGGGTCAGGCCCCTCCTTCTGGGCAAAAAGGGCCGTCGTTCACTGGCTGGCGCGCCGGCCGGCCGGGGGCTAAAATTGCATACGGTCGAGGATTCCTT